>NC_143037.1:79817500-80067500 GCF_057628025.1 Oncorhynchus mykiss
CAGGATGACAAATCAGAGCAGATTACTGAATGTAAGTACATTATTTACCTTCAGAGGTGAATGTATCAAACCAGTTGCCGTGATAAACATTTGTTGTTGTTGTGCACTATCCTCAAACAATTACATGGTTGTCTTTCACTGTAATGCTACTGTAAATTGGACACCACAGTTAGATTAACAAGAAGTTAAGCTTTCTGCCCATATAAGACATGTCCATGTCCCGGAAAGTTGGCTGTTACTTACAAAGCCATTCTAGTCACATTAGTGCACGTAAGCATCATTCATCCCTGTATAGGGACACCGATCCCGTAGAGGTTTTAACGTTAGTTGTAGTCACCATCTGGTTACCTAAACTACAAACATAGTTATGTTTTTGGGTTATTACATACAGTATTTATTAACTTATTTCTGGATATCGTCTAAACTACCCACAATGCACTTTTTCTAAATGTCATATGGAGAATCTACTCTGTGCTACCGAGTTCGTATGCTAGCTAGTTAGCTAGCTCAAGCTAGCCATGCTAGCATGTAACTACACCCCAGACCTGCAAGTGTTAGGGGTGGTGAGCTAAAATCTACCAATCACGAGGAAGTGCAGCCATGCAGCAACATGCTCTTCATGGACTTTGTGGGTGTGTTATCTAGTGGGAACCCGTTGGCACGGCAGACTCTGATGCCTTCCTGCTTGATCAAATTAAAGTGTAGTAGCTCGTCTGTTCTCCTTTTTGTTCTCTGTGAAGGAAGCTACGGGAGTTACGTAACGTCAGCACCTTTGCTTAGTGCTAGCACGCTAGCTGACTGACATCTGGAATCTATCTATATTGGATTTCCCCGACTCTCCCTTGGCCAGGTGAAGCACCTACCCCACCCCTCGCTTTGGTAGCTAACTCAGCCTGCATTCTTTTAAAAGTGTGACTTTGCTTTTGATCTGCGGTTACAGTATGTTTTAGTTGTGTGGAGTTTGTGGTGGTTGGCTAGGCTAGGCTAGGCTAGGCTAGGCTAGGCTAGGCTCACTCGCCTGGTCATGAACAACCACTTGACACACTTCACTCCAGTTACTAACGGTGTCATGAGCTGCCCATTTACGCATCAAAACTCCTGCTTCCATAAAGTAGGCGGTCTCCCTAGTTTTAGCTTCCTCAGTGGAAATTACCAAAGCAAAAGACTTGGTGTCTCCCTTTTGACATTCTATCATCTTCTCGGGTGTGACAGACAAAAGAATGTCATGTAATTGGGGTGCGATTTCGTTTTCCCCTGCCTTAGTTGTTACAGGGGTAAAAACTGTCGGCATTGCAGAAGGAATACTCGGTGCATTGTCTTCTACCTCAACATTATCAAAAATGGAACTATCCAAATCCACCACATCTCCCAGCTTACGAGATGATGCCCTCGTTAACACACAAGCAGGAAAAACATGGGGAAATGCGTGAACAAATTGATCATCTGTAGTTTTGATTTCTGGCTTGTCTACTACTTCTAAAACAGGAGTGATGTTACCACCAGCGATATCATTCCCTACAGCAATGGGACTCCTTTTACTGGCAGCGTAGATACTACACCAACACAGAAATGTCCTGATACCAAGTCTGACACTAAGTGGACCCAGTGTAATGGTAAAGGTGTGGTTTGTCTCTATCCCCTGTAATATGACATGAGCCACAATACGTTTTAGGAGACCAGGGTAAAGCATCAGTAACAATAACTGACTGCGCCGCCCCGGTGTCTCGTAAGATTTGTATGGGCTTTTGATCAGCTTGTTCTCCAGTTAAGGAAACACAACCGGCAGAGATAAACGGAAGATAGATAGGATCCGGTTTCGCAAAAGTGTAATCAATAACTCAGTCTAATGGACGAGCCAAACACTTGACTAAACCCATGCTTTTCAATTTAGGGGATGGTTTTGGTTTATTTTTCAGGCCTTAGCCTTGGTTTCTCAAATGATTGCCAACTACTTCTCTGATAGAGTTCAGTGTGTCAAATCGGAGGGCCTGTTGTCCGGACCTCTGGCAGTCTCTATGGGGGTGCCACAGGGTTAAATTCTTGGGCCGACTCTCTTCTCAGTAAACATCAATGATGTCGCTCTTGCTGCTGCTCTGATCCACCTCTACGCAGACGACACCATTCTGTATACTTCTGGCCCTTCTTTGGACACTGTGTTAACAACCCTCCAGGCAAGCTTCAATGCCATACAACACTCCTTCCGTGGCCTCCAACTGCTCTTAAATACAAGTAAAACTAAATGCATGCTCTTCAACCGATCGCTGCCTGCACCTGCCCACCCGTCCTACATCACTACTCTGGACGGTTCTTAGACTTAGAATATGTGGACAACTACAAATACCTAGGGGTCTGGTTAGACTGTAAACTCTCCTTCCAGACTCACATCAGACAACAAGTTAAATCTAGAATTGGCTTCCTATTTCGCAACAAAGCATCCTTCACTCATGCTGCCAAACATACCCTTGTAAAACTGACCATCCTACCAATCCTCGACTTTGGCGATGTCATTTACAAAATAGCCTCCAATACCCTACACAATAAATTGGATGCAGTCTATCACAGTGCCACCCGTTTTGTCACCAAAGCCTCATATACTACCCACTACTGCGACCTGTACGCTCTCGTTGGCTGGCCCTCGCTTCATACTCGTCGCCAAACCCACTGGCTCCAGGTCATCTACAAGACCCTGCTAGGTAAAGTCCCCCCTTATCTCAGCTCGCTGGTCACCATAGCAGCACCCACCTGTAGCACGCGCTCCAGCAGGTATATCTCACTGGTCACCCCCAAAACCAATTCTTACTTTGGCCGCCTCTCCTTCCAGTTCTCTGCCGCCAATGACTGGAACAAACCACAAAAATCTCTGAAACTGGAAACACTTATCTCCCTCACTAGCTTTAAGCACCAACTGTCAGAGCAGCTCACAGATTACTGCACCTGTACATAGCCCATCTATAATTTAGCCCAAACAACTACCTCTCCCCCTACTGTATTTATTTATTTAGCTCCTTTGCACCCCATTATTTCTCTCTCTACTTTGCACTTTCTTCCATTGCAAATCTACCATTCCAGTGTTTTACTTGCTATATTGTATTTACTTTGCCACCATGGCCTTTTTTTGCCTTTACCTCCCTTATCTCACCTCATTTGCTCACATCGTATATAGACTTGTTTCTACAGTACTATTGACTGTATGTTTGTTTTACTCCATGTGTAACTCTGTGTTGTTGTATGTGTCGAACTGCTTTGCTTTATCTTGGCCAGGTCACAATTGTAAATGAGAACTTGTTCTCAACTATCCTACCTGGTTAAATAAAGGAGAAATACAAATAAAAAACTGGTCAATCCCTTTTGGTGACAGTAAAAACATTCACGGATTTCATGAAAAGGCTTAGGGTTGTCAGAGGAAAAGCGACCTGAACGAGGAACTGATGACGTAATCGTCCGGCCTTCAAAACGTGGTGCACCAAAGACAGTCTTGTGTGTCAAAGCAGACTCATCTGCCAACACTGCTGCGTGGGCCAATGTCACCACCTTCTGTTCATTTAAATGAACTACAATTCTATCTGGGAGGTTGCTTTTAAAGTCCTCCAACAGCATCAACTCCCGAATATCAGCAAAGGTGTTAGCTTTGCCGGCTGAACACCAGCAATTAAACAGAGACTATTTGGCCCTTGCAAATTCAACAACTGTACGGTGAGAGGGTTTTTTGTGGTTCCTGAAGCGCTGTCTATAAGCTTCAGGCACCAACTCATAAGCCCGCAACACGGTAGTTTTAACTGTATCGTAGTGTAAACTGTCTTCCAGGGAGAGCGCAGCTACTACTTCCTGGGCTTTCCCAGACAATTTACATTGTAACAGGAGCGGCCAAACCTCGAGTGGCCAATGTAGCGCAGCGGCAACACGCTCAAATGCAGAGAAATAGGAATCAACTTCCGACTCCCGGAACGGAGGGACTAAGGCAATATTTTGAATCACATCGAAGCAGGCATGATGACGGGCAGGTTGTGGAGCCACACTGGCGCCAGCGTCTAGTTCCAGTTGTCGGATCCTCACCTCCTTGTCGATTTTCATCATTTCTAAATCGAACTTCATCTGTCTCTCTTTATCTTTTTGCTTATCTTCTGCTTCTAACCGGGCCAGCGTCACCTTCAGCCTAGCGGTCCCGTCTGAACGACCCGAAGCAGAAGATAAAGGGTCAAATCGGGGCAATGTAAAGGGGGTCCTCCGACTTGGCATCGGAAGGTCTACCCGTCTCCTCATCTTTCAAAGAGAAAATCTGTTTTCTCATTAAACCCTCCCTGACTAGCACCAAAAGCTCAGCTGCCTTTAGGGCTTTCTCGGGGATAAAGAGTCCATAATGGTAAGCTATAGCGAAAAGGTCTACATTCCTCAACCCCACCAAACGATCAACAGAGGGCGCTTCAATAAACTTGGAGATGACAGAGGCATCCATTTTGTGCACTGCAGCCTACTGAACACACATAAACTAAACAAATCATCCAAACTCACAACCTACCATCACACGTCAAACACAAGGACTTACCGTGTTTCCTACGTTACGAAGGGTTAGGGTTAGGGTTAGGGTTAGGGTTGGGGTTAGGGTTAGGGTTAGGGACTTACCGTGTTTCCTACATTACGAAGGCCGACTCTTCCACTCCCAACCTTGAGCTTTTCTTTCTGTGGAGAAGATTCAGACGCAGTCAGAGCTGAGGTGAACGGGACAGTCAGAGCTGAGGTGAACGGGACAGTCAGAGCTGAGGTGAACGGGACAGTCAGAGCTGAGGTGAACGGGACAGTCAGAGCTGAGGTGAACGGGACAGTCAGAGCTGAGGTGAACGGGACAGTCAGAGCTGAGGTGAACGGGACAGTCAGAGCTGAGGTGAACGGGACAGTCAGAGCTGAGGTGGAAGGGACAGTCAGAGCTGAGGTGGAAGGGACAGTCAGAGCTGAGGTGGAAGGGACAGTCAGAGCTGAGGTGGAAGGGACAGTCAGAGCTGAGGTGGAAGGGACAGTCAGAGCTGAGGTGAACGGGACAGTCAGAGCTGAGGTGAACGGGACAGTCAGAGCTGAGGTGAACGGGACAGTCAGAGCTGAGGTGGAAGGGACAGTCAGAGCTGAGGTGGAAGGGACAGTCAGAGCTGAGGTGGAAGGGACAGTCAGAGCTGAGGTGGAAGGGACAGTCAGAGCTGAGGTGAACGGGACAGTCAGAGCTGAGGTGAACGGGACAGTCAGAGCTGAGGTGAACGGGACAGTCAGAGCTGAGGTGAACGGGACAGTCAGAGCTGAGGTGAACGGGACAGTCAGAGCTGAGGTGAACGGGACAGTCAGAGCTGAGGTGAACGGGACAGTCAGAGCTGAGGTGAACGGGACAGTCAGAGCTGAGGTGAACGGGACAGTCAGAGCTGAGGTGAACGGGACAGTCAGAGCTGAGGTGAACGGGACAGTCAGAGCTGAGGTGAACGGGGCAGTCAGAGCTGAGGTGAACGGGACAGTCAGAGCTGAGGTGAACGGGACAGTCAGAGCTGAGGTGAACGGGACAGTCAGAGCTGAGGTGAACGGGACAGTCAGAGCTGAGGTGAACGGGACAGTCAGAGCTGAGGTGAACGGGACAGTCAGAGCTGAGGTGAACGGGACAGTCAGAGCTGAGGTGAACGGGACAGTCAGAGCTGAGGTGAACGGGACAGTCAGTCAGAGCTGAGGTGAAAGGGACAGTCAGTCAGAGCTGAGGTGAAAGGGACAGTCAGTCAGAGCTGAGGTGAAGGGACAGTCAGTCAGAGATGAGGTGAACGGGACAGTCATGTGTGTCTGTGTACTGGAGTCACCTCGTTAGTCAGGATGTGTAACACCTGTGCTGGCCCAGAGTTCTCATTATTCGGGACGTGTAACACCTGTGCTGGCCCAGTGAGTCACCTGGTTAGTCAGGATGTGTCCCACCTGGCCCAGAGTTCTCATTATTCAGGATGTGTAACACCTGTGCTGGCCCAGAGTTCTCATTATTCAGGATGTGTAACATCTGTGCTGGCCCAGCTGGATTTTAAGAGCTGCTGACCCAGTTTATTAGTTGGAAAGGAAATGTTGGTGGGTGTCTTTTAGAACCCCTTCCTAGTGGGAACCCATGGTGGGTGTCTTTTAGAACCCCTTCCTAGTGGGAAACCATGGTGGGTGTCTGTTAAAACCCCTTCCTAGTGGGAATCCATGGTGGGTGTCTTTTAGAACCCCTTCCTAGTGGGAATCCATGGTGGGTGTCTGTTAAAACCCCTTCCTAGTGGGAACTCATGGTGGGTGTCTTAAAACCCCTTCCTAGTGGGAACTCATGGTGGGTGTCTGTTAAAACCCCTTCCTAGTGGGAATCCATGGTGGGTGTCTGTTAAAACCCCTTCCTAGAGACTTTGCCAACATTCAGAACTCATTTTGTTTTGGTTCGGGTTGTCAAAGTGATTTTCTTTGTTAGTTCTCTTTTCTGTGAGGGACGTCGATTTGAGTGTGTCTTATGGGAACGTGTGTGTGTGAGCCAGATTAAGCCTGTTTATCTGGTTCGGCTCAGAGAGGAGGCTACACCGTTTATCCTATTACACACAGAGAACACTGCTGACAGGGTTAGAGACAGTACCTGTGACAGGGTTAGAGACGGTACCAGTGACAGGGTTAGAGACGGTACCAGTGACAGGGTTAGAGACGGTACCAGTGACAGGGTCAGAGACGGTACCAGTGACAGGGTCAGAGACGGTACCTGTGACAGGGTCAGAGACGGTACCTGTGACAGGGTCAGAGACGGTACCTGTGACAGGGTCAGAGACGGTACCTGTGACAGGGTCAGAGACGGTACCTGTGACAGGGTCAGAGACGGTACCTGTGACAGGGTCAGAGACGGTACCTGTGACAGGGTCAGAGACGGTACCTGTGACAGGGTCAGAGACGGTACCTGTGACAGGGTCAGAGACGGTACCAGTGACAGGGTCAGAGACGGTACCAGTGACAGGGTCAGAGACGGTACCTGTGACAGGGTCAGAGACGGTACCTGTGACAGGGTCAGAGACAGTACCAGTGACAGGGTCAGAGACAGTACCAGTGACAGGGTCAGAGACAGTACCAGTGACAGGGTCAGAGACAGTACCAGTGACAGGGTCAGAGACAGTACCAGTGACAGGGTCAGAGACAGTACCAGTGACAGGGTCAGAGACAGTACCAGTGACAGGGTCAGAGACAGTACCAGTGACAGGGTCAGAGACAGCACCTGTGACAGGGTCAGAGACAGTACCTGTGACAGGGTCAGAGACAGTACCTGTGACAGGGTCAGAGACAGTACCTGTGACAGGGTCAGAGACAGTACCAGTGACAGGGTTAGAGACAGTACCAGTGACAGGGTTAGAGACAGTACCAGTGACAGGGTTAGAGACAGTACCTGTGACAGGGTTAGAGACAGTACCTGTGACAGGGTTAGAGACGGTACCTGTGACAGGGTTAGAGACGGTACCAGTGACAGGGTCAGAGACGGTACCTGTGACAGGGTCAGAGACGGTACCTGTGACAGGGTCAGAGACGGTACCTGTGACAGGGTCAGAGACGGTACCTGTGACAGGGTCAGAGACGGTACCTGTGACAGGGTCAGAGACGGTACCTGTGACAGGGTCAGAGACGGTACCAGTGACAGGGTCAGAGACGGTACCAGTGACAGGGTCAGAGACAGTACCAGTGACAGGGTCAGAGACAGTACCAGTGACAGGGTTAGAGACGGTACCTGTGACAGGGTTAGAGACGGTACCTGTGACAGGGTTAGAGACGGTACCTGTGACAGGGTCAGAGACGGTACCTGTGACAGGGTCAGAGACGGTACCTGTGACAGGGTCAGAGACGGTACCTGTGACAGGGTCAGAGACGGTACCAGTGACAGGGTCAGAGACAGTACCAGTGACAGGGTCAGAGACAGTACCAGTGACAGGGTTAGAGACAGTACCTGTGACAGGGTTAGAGACAGTACCTGTGACAGGGTTAGAGACAGTACCTGTGACAGGGTTAGAGACAGTACCTGTGACAGGGTTAGAGACAGTACCTGTGACAGGGTTAGAGACAGTACCAGTGACAGGGTTAGAGACAGTACCAGTGACAGGGTTAGAGACAGAACCTGTGACAGGGTTAGAGACAGAACCTGTGACAGGGTTAGAGATGGTACCTGTGACAGGGTTAGAGACAGTACCAGTGACAGGGTTAGAGACAGTACCAGTGACAGGGTTAGAGACAGTACCAGTGACAGGGTTAGAGACAGTACCTGTGACAGGGTTAGAGACAGTACCTGTGACAGGGTTAGAGACAGTACCTGTGACAGGGTCAGAGACAGTACCAGTGACAGGGTTAGAGACAGTACCTGTGACAGGGTCAGAGACAGTACCAGTGACAGGGTTAGAGACAGTACCAATGACAGGGTTAGAGACAGTACCTGTGACAGGGTTAGAGACAGTACCTGTGACAGGGTCAGAGACAGTACCAGTGACAGGGTCAGAGACAGTACCAGTGACAGGGTTAGAGACAGTACCTGTGACAGGGTTAGAGACAGTACCTGTGACAGGGTTAGAGACAGTACCTGTGACAGGGTCAGAGACAGTACCAGTGACAGGGTTAGAGACAGTACCTGTGACAGGGTTAGAGACAATAACACACCTCTTTGTCTACAACCAGTAGCAGCCCCATCAGTGATGTGTAGAGGAGAGACTT
Source organism: Oncorhynchus mykiss (assembly GCF_057628025.1). NCBI lineage: Eukaryota > Metazoa > Chordata > Actinopteri > Salmoniformes > Salmonidae > Oncorhynchus > Oncorhynchus mykiss. The sequence continues at coordinate 79,826,210 of NC_143037.1, forward strand.
GGAGATGTCAGCCGTGTTTCTCTGGATCCCGTTCTGAGAGACCAGGGTTTTGCACAGAGCCTGGCAGGTCCCGTCCACGGTGACACGCGTTTCTGCCGGCATCGTTACCACAGTCAAAGAGGTCCCCAACTCTACGGCGCAGAAACTAATGAGTTGACTGGTCTCCTGGTCCTGTATCGGCTAGGTTGCTGGTTCAAGTCAACGAGGCTTCTGATGTAGAAAGAAGAAAAGATCCATCTTAATGAAGCTTTGGTAAACCCTATCACAACCAGGGGATCCTCCCTACCAGGACCCTGGTGAGGCACCAGGGGATCCTCCCTACCAGTTCTCTGGTGAGGCACCAGGGGATCCTCCCTACCAGGACCCTGGTGACGCACCAGGGGATCCTCCCTACCAGGACCCTGGTGACGCTCCAGGGGATCCTCCCTACCAGGATCCTGGTGAGGCACCAGGGGATCCTCCCTACCAGGACCCTGGTGAGGCACCAGGGGATCCTCCCTACCAGGACCCTGGTGAGGCACCAGGGGATCCTCCCTACCAGGATCCTGGTGAGGCACCAGGGGATCCTCCCTACCAGGACCCTGGTGAGGCACCAGGGGATCCTCCCTACCAGGACCCTGGTGAGGCACCAGGGGATCCTCTCTACCAGTACTCTGGTGAGGCACCAGGGGATCCTCCCTACCAGGACCCTGGTGAGGCACCAGGGGATCCTCCCTACCAGGACCCTGGTGAGGCTCCAAGGGATCCACTCTACCAGGACCCTGGTGAGGCACCAGGGGATCCTCCCTACCAGGACCCTGGTGAGGCACCAGGGGATCCTCCCTACCAGGACCCTGGTGAGGCACCAGGGGATCCTCCCTACCAGGACCCTGGTGAGGCTCCAAAGGATCCACTCTACCAGGACCCTGGTGAGGCACCAGGGGATCCTCCCTACCAGGACCCTGGTGAGGCTCCAAGGGATCCACTCTACCAGGACCCTGGTGAGGCACCAGGGGATCCTCCCTACCAGGACCCTGGTGAGGCACCAGGGGATCCTCCCTACCAGGACCCTGGTGAGGCACCAGGGGATCCTCCCTACCAGGATCCTGGTGAGGCTCCAAGGGATCCACTCTACCAGGACCCTGGTGAGGCACCAGGGGATCCTCCCTACCAGTACTCTGGTGAGGCACCAGGGGATCCTCCCTACCAAGACCCTGGTGAGGCACCAGGGGATCCTTCCTACCAGTACTCTGGTGAGGCACCAGGGGATCCTCCCTACCAGTACTCTGGTGAGGCACCAGGGGATCCTCCCTACCAGGACCCTGGTGAGGCACCAGGGGATCCTCCCTACCAGGACCCTGGTGAGGCACCAGGGGATCCTCTCTACCAGGACCCTGGTGAGGCTCCAAGGGATCCTCTCTACTAGGACCCTGGTGAGGCTCCAGGGGACCTCTCTACCAGGACCCTGGTGAGGCTCCAGGGGATCCTCCCTACCAGGACCCTGGTGAGGCTCCAGGGGATCCTCCCTACCAAGACCCTGGTGAGGCACCAGGGGATCCTCCCTACCAGGACCCTGGTGAGGCTCCAGGGGATCCTCTCTACCAAGACCCTGGTGAGGCACCAGGGGATCCTCCCTACCAGGACCCTGGTGAGGCACCAGGGGATCCTCCCTACCAGGACCCTGGTGAGGCACCAGGGGATCCTCCCTACCAGGACCCTGGTGAGGCACCAGGGGATCCTCCCTACCAGGACCCTGGTGAGGCTCCAAGGGATCCACTCTACCAGGACCCTGGTGAGGCACCAGGGGATCCTCCCTACCAGTACTCTGGTGAGGCACCAGGGGATCCTCCCTACCAGGACCCTGGTGAGGCACCAGCGGATCCTCTCTACCAGTACTCTGGTGAGGCACCAGGGGATCCTCCCTACCAGGACCCTGGTGAGGCACCAGGGGATCCTCCCTTCCAGGACCCTGGTGAGGCTCCAAGGGATCCACTCTACCAGGACCCTGGTGAGGCACCAGGGGATCCTCCCTACCAGGACCCTGGTGAGGCACCAGGGGATCCTCCCTACCAGGATCCTGGTGAGGCACCAGGGGATCCTCCCTACCAGGACCCTGGTGAGGCTCCAAGAGATCCACTCTACCAGGACCCTGGTGAGGCACCAGGGGATCCTCCCTACCAGTACTCTGGTGAGGCACCAGGGGATCCTCCCTACCAGTACTCTGGTGAGGCACCAGGGGATCCTCCCTACCAGGACCCTGGTGAGGCACCAGGGGATCCTCCCTACCAGGATCCTGGTGAGGCACCAGGGGATCCTCTCTACCAGGACCCTGGTGAGGCTCCAAGGGATCCTCTCTACCAGGACCCTGGTGAGGCTCCAGGGGACCCTCTCTACCAGTGTTCCGCTAGCGTAACCCCTGCGCTAGAGAGGATAAGCTACCCAGGAAAGGGCTGAAAATAACCCATATTAATATATGTAGCCTTAGAAATAAGGTTCATGAAATCAAATACGTAACATTCATTTACTGGCCATCTCTGAAACTCACTTAGATAATTCATTTGATGAAACAGCAGTAGCAATACAAGGATATAACATCTATAGAAAAGACAGGAATGTTTATAGGGGAGGTGTTCTATATATTCAGAGCCATATCCCTGTAATGTTTATAGGGGAGGTGTTGCTGTATATTCAGAGCCATATCCCTGTAATGTTTATATGGGAGGTGTTGTATATATTCAGAGCCATATCCCTGTAATGTTTATAGGGGAGGTGTTGCTGTATATTCAGAGTCATATCCCTGTAATGTTTATAGGGGAGGTGTTGTTGTATATAGTCAGAGCCATATCCCTGTATTGTTTATAGAGGAGGTGTTGTATATATTCAGAGTCATATCCCAGTAATGTTTATAGGGGAGGTGTTGTTGTATATAGTCAGAGTCATATCCCAGTAATGTTTATAGGGGAGGTGTTGTTGTATATAGTCAGAGCCATATCCCTGTAATGTTTATAGGGGAGGTGTTGTTGTATATATTCAGTCATATCCCTGTAATGTTTATAGGGGAGGTGTTGTATATATTCAGACCCTGTAATGTTTATAGGGGAGGTGTTGTTGTGTATATTCAGAGCCATATCCCTGTAATGTTTATATGGGAGGTGTTGTATATATTCAGAGCCATATCCCTGTAATGTTTATAGGGGAGGTGTTGCTGTATATTCAGAGCCATATCCCTGTAATGTTTATAGGGGAGGTGTTGCGGTATATAGTCAGAGCCATATCCCTGTATTGTTTATAGAGGAGGTGTTGTATATATTCAGAGTCATATCCCAGTAATGTTTATAGGGGAGGTGTTGTTGTATATAGTCAGAGCCATATCCCTGTATTGTTTATAGAGGAGGTGTTGTATATATTCAGAGTCATATCCCTGTAATGTTTATAGGGGAGGTGTTGCTGTATAGTCAGAGTCATATCCCTGTAATGTTTATAGGGGAGGTGTTGTTGTATATAGTCAGAGCCATATCCCTGTAATGTTTATAGGGGAGGTGTTGCTGTATATATTCAGAGCCATATCCCTGTAATGTTTATAGGGGAGGTGTTGCTGTATATTCAGAGTCATATCCCTGTAATGTTTATAGGGGAGGTGTTGTTGTATATAGTCAGAGCCATATCCCTGTAATGTTTATAGAGGAGGTGTTGTATATATTCAGAGTCATATCCCAGTAATGTTTATAGGGGAGGTGTTGTTGTATATAGTCAGAGTCATATCCCAGTAATGTTTATAGGGGAGGTGTTGTTGTATATAGTCAGAGTGGTAGTTATAGCATTAGTATGGTATTAGTTATAGTGGTAGTTATTGTGGTAGTTATAGCATTAGTATGGTGGTAGTTATAGTGGTAGTTATAGCATTAGTATGGTATTAGTTATAGTGGTAGTTATAGTGGTAGTTATAGCATTAGTATGGTATTAGTTATAGTGGTAGTTATAGCATTAGTATGGTATTGGTTATAGTGGTAGTTATAGTGGTAGTTATATTATTAGTATGGTATTGGTTATAGTGGTAGTTATAGCATTAGTATGGTATTGGTTATAGTGGTAGATATAGTGGTAGTTATATTATTAGTATGGTATTGGTTATAGTGGTAGATATAGTGGTAGTTATAGTGGTAGTTATAGCATTATTATGGTATTAGTTATAGTGGTAGTTATAGCATTAGTATGGTATTAGTTATAGTGGTAGTTATAGTGGTAGTTATAGCATTAGTATGGTATTAGTTATAGTGGTAGTTATAGCATTAATATGGTATTGGTTATAGTGGTAGATATAGTGGTAGTTATAGCATTAGTATGGTATTGGTTATAGTGGTAGTTATAGTGGTAGTTATAGCATTAGTATGGTATTAGTTATAGTGGTAGTTATAGCATTAGTATGGTATTGGTTATAGTGGTAGTTATAGCATTAGTATGGTATTAGTTATAGTGGTAGTTATAGCATTAGTATGGTATTGGTTATAGTGGTAGATATAGTGGTAGTTATAGCATTAGTATGGTATTGGTTATAGTGGTAGTTATAGTGGTAGTTATAGTGGTAGTTATAGCATTAGTATGGTATTAGTTATAGCGGTAGTTATAGCATTAGTATGGTATTAGTTATAGTGGTAGTTATAGCATTAGTATGGTATTGGTTATAGTGGTAGTTATAGTGGTAGTTATAGCATTAGTATGGTATTAATTATAGTGGTAGTTATAGTGGTAGTTATAGCATTAGTATGGTATTGGTTATAGTGGTAGTTATAGTGGTAGTTATAGTGGTAGTTATAGCATTAGTATGGTATTAGTTATAGTGGTAGTTATAGTGGTAGTTATAGCATTAGTATGGTATTAGTTATAGTGGTAGTTATAGCATTAGTATGGTATTAGTTATAGTGGTAGTTATAGCATTAGTATGGTATTGTTATAGTGGTAGTTATAGTGGTAGTTATAGCATTAGTATGGTATTAGTTATAGTGGTAGTTATAGTGGTAGTTATAGCATTAGTATGGTATTGGTTATAGTGGTAGTTATAGTGGTAGTTATAGCATTAGTATGGTATTAGTTATAGTGGTAGTTATAGTGGTAGTTATAGCATTAGTATGGTATTGGTTATAGTGGTAGTTATAGCATTAGTATGGTATTGGTTATAGTGGTAGTTATAGTTGTAGTTATAGCATTAGTATCGTATTGGTTATAGTGGTAGTTATAGCATTAGTATGGTATTGGTTATAGTGGTAGTTATAGTGGTAGTTATAGCATTAGTATGGTATTGGTTATAGTGGTAGTTATAGTGGTAGTTATAGCATTAGTATGGTATTGGTTATAGTGGTAGTTATAGCATTAGTATGGTATTGGTTATAGTGGTAGTTATAGTGGTAGTTATAGCATTAGTATGGTATTGGTTATAGTGGTAGATATTTGGAAATGTATTAAAAAAATAGTTAGTGTGGGAGAGGTGGAAAAATTATTGTTATCGATCAATAATGACAAACCTCCTGACATTGACAACTTAGACGGTAAGCTACTGAGGATGGTAGCTGACTATAGCCACTCCTATCTGTCATATCTTTAATCTGAGTCTAGAGGAAAGTCTTTGTCCTCAGGCCTGAAGGGAAGCCAAAGTCATTACGCTACCCCTTTACTGGTTCTAACAGTAGACCTATCAGCTTGCTGCCAGCTCATAGCAAACTGTTGGAAAAAATTGTGTTTAACCAAATACAATGCTACCTCTTTTAACAAATTAACAACAGATTTTTTAGCATGCTTATAGAGAAGGGCCCTCAACATGTACTGCACTAATACAAATGAATGATGATTGGTGGAAAGAAATTGATCATTAGAAGATTGTGGGATCTGTACTGTTGGATTTCAGTGCATTCTTTGATATTATTGACCATAACATAACTTATGTGTTATGGCTTTTCAACCTCTGCCATATTGTGGATTCAGAGATATCTATATAATAGAACTCAGAGAGTTTTCTTCAATGGAAGCTTCTCTAAAGTCAAACATGTAAAGTGTGGTGTACCGCAAGGCAGCTCTCTAGGCCCTCTACTCTTTTCTATTTTTACAAATGACCTGCCACTGGTATTAAACAAAGCATGTGTGTCCATGTATCAGCAACCACAGCTAATGAAGTCACTGAAACCCTGCAGTCTGTTTTGGAATGGGTGGCCAGTAATAAACTGTCCCTGAACATCTCTAAAACTAAGAGCATTGTATTTGGTAGAAATCATTCTCTACGTTCTAGACCTCTGCTTAATCTGGTAATGCATGGTGTGGCTGTTGTACAAGTTGAGGAGACTAAATTACTTGGTGTTTCCTTAGATTGTAAACTGTCATGGTCAAAACATATAGATTCAATGGGTGTAAAGATGGGGAGAGGTCTGTCCGTAATAAAGAGATGCTCTGCTTTTTTTGACACCACACTGTAAAGGCTCTAGTTTTGTCTGATCTTGATTATTGTCCAGTCGTGTGGTCCAGTGCTTCAAGGAAACACCTAGTTAAGCTGCAGCTGGAACAGAACAGAGCGGCACGTTTTGCTCTTCATTGTAATCAGAGGGCTGATATAAATACTATGCATGCCAGTCTCTCTTGGCTAAGAGTTGAGGAGAGACTGACTGCATCACTTCTTTTTCTTATGAAGCATTAATGTCTTGAAAATCCCAAATTGTTTACATAGTAATTTTACACACAGCTCTGACATGCACACTTATCCCACCAGACACGCCACCAGGGGTCTTTTCACAGTCTCAAAATACAGAACAAATTTCAAGAAAGTGTACAGTATTATATAGAGCCCTTATTGCATGGAACTTCCTTCCATCTCATATTGATCAAATTAACAGCGAACCTGGTTTCAAAAAACAGATAAAGCAACACCTCACGGCACAACGTCTCTCCCCTACTTGACCTACATAGTGTGTGTGTATGCATTGATATGTACTATAGGGTACAGTGGGCTCCAAAATTACTGCCACCCCTAACTGGCTACGTGTGCCTTTACATTTATTTTATGTAGTTCTGTTCTTGAGCTGTTCTTGTCTATTAATGTTCTGTATTATGTTTCATGTTTTGTGGAACCCAGGAAGAGTAGCTGATGCTTTTACAACAGCTAATGAGGATCCTAATACATTTCCAAATATCTACCACTATAACCAATACCATACTAATGCTATAACTACCACTATAACTACCACTATAACTACCACTATAACTACCACTATAACCAATACCATACTAATGCTATAACTACCACTATAACTACCACTATAACTACCACTATAACCAATACCATACTAATGCTATAACTACCACTATAACTACCACTATAACTACCACTATAACCAATACCATACTAATGCTATAACTACCACTATAACTACCACTATAACCAATACCATACTAATGCAATAACTACCACTATAACTACCACTATAACCAATACCATACTAATGCTATAACTACCACTATAACTACCACTATAACCAATACCATACTAATGCTATAACTACCACTATAACCAATACCATACTAATGCTATAACTACCACTATAACTACCACTATAACTAATACCATACTAATGCTATAACTACCACTATAACTACCACTATAACTAATACCATACTAATGCTATAACTACCACTATAACTACCACTATAACTAATACCATACTAATGCTATAACTACCACTATAACTACCACTATAACTAATACCATACTAATGCTATAACTACCACTATAACCAATACCATACTAATGCTATAACTACCACTATAACTACCACTATAACTACCACTATAACTAATACCATACTAATGCAATAACTACCACTATAACCAATACCATACTAATGCTATAACTACCACTATAACTACCACTATAACCAATACCATACTAATGCAATAACTACCACTATAACTACCACTATAACCAATACCATACTAATGCTATAACTACCACTATAACCAATACCATACTAATGCTATAACTACCACTATAACTACCACTATAACTAATACCATACTAATGCTATAACTACCACTATAACTACCACTATAACTAATACCATACTAATGCTATAACTACCACTATAACTACCACTATAACTAATACCATACTAATGCTATAACTACCACTATAACTACCACTATAACTAATACCATACTAATGCTATAACTACCACTATAACTACCACTATAACTAATACCATACTAATGCTATAACTACCACTATAACCAATACCATACTAATGCTATAACTGCCACTATAACCAATACCATACTAATGCTATAACTACCACTATAACCAATACCATACTAATGCTATAACTACCACTATAACTACCACTATAACTAATACCATACTAATGCTATAACTACCACTATAACTACCACTATAACTAATACCATACTAATGCAATAACTACCACTATAACTACCACTATAACCAATACCATACTAATGCTATAACTACCACTATAACTACCACTATAACCAATACCATACTAATGCTATAAATACCACTATAACCAATACCATACTAATGCTATAACTACCACTATAACTACCACTATAACTAATACCATACTAATGCTATAACTACCACTATAACTACCACTATAACTAATACCATACTAATGCAATAACTACCACTATAACTACCACTATAACCAATACCATACTAATGCTATAACTACCACTATAACTACCACTATAACCAATACCATACTAATGCTATAACTACCACTAGAACTAATACCTTACTAATGCTATAACTACCACTATAACCAATACCATACTAATGCTATAACTACCACTAGAACTAACACCATACTAATGCTATAACTACCACTATAACCAATACCATACTAATGATATTACTACCACTAGAACTAATACCTTACTAATGCTATAACTACCACTATAACTACCACTATAACTAATACCTTACTAATGCTATAACTACCACTATAACTACCACTATAACTAATACCATACTAATGCTATAACTACCACTATAACCATACTAATGCTATAACTACCACTATAACCATACTAATGCTATAACTACCACTAGAACCATACTAATGCTATAACTACCACTAGAACTAATACCATACTAATGCTATAACTACCACTAGAACTACCACTATAACTAATACTATAACTAATACTTTAAAACATGACCAGACAGAACTTACCTGGTTGTTTAATTGATATATCTCCTCTACTCCAACCATGACCCGCTGTAATGCTGTAGTCTGTCAGGTCTCCAACCATCACCGGCTGTAGTCTGTCAAGTCTCCAACCATCACCGGCTGTAATGCTGTAGTCTGTCAGGTCTCCAACCATCACCGGCTGTAATGCTGTAGTCTGTCAGGTCTCCAACCATCACCGGCTGTAGTCTGTCAGGTCTCCAACCATCACCGGCTGTAGTCTGTCAGGTCTCCAACCATCACCGGCTGTAATGCTGTAGTCTGTCAGGTCTCCAACCATCACCGGCTGTAATGCTGTAGTCTGTCAGGTCTCCAACCATCACCGGCTGTAGTCTGTCAGGTCTCCAACCATCACCGGCTGTAATGCTGTATAGCGTGTCTATCAGGTAGGGGACATCACCTGTTTGGGGTGTAATGCTGTAGTCTGTCAGGTCTCCAACCATCACCGGCTGTAATGCTGTAGTCTGTCAGGTCTCCAACCATCACCGGCTGTAGTCTGTCAGGTCTCCAACCATCACCGGCTGTAATGCTGTAGTCTGTCAGGTCTCCAACCATCACCGGCTGTAGTCTGTCAAGTCTCCAACCATCACCGGCTGTAATGCTGTAGTCTGTCAGGTCTCCAACCATCACCGGCTGTAATGCTGTAGTCTGTCAGGTCTCCAACCATCACCGGCTGTAGTCTGTCAGGTCTCCAACCATCACCGGCTGTAGTCTGTCAGGTCTCCAACCATCACTGGCTGTAATACTGTATAGCGTGTCTATCAGGTAGGGGACATCACCTGTTTGGGGTGTAATGCTGTATATTCTGTCAGATAGGGGACGTCTCTAGTTTCTCCTAATGCTGTAATTCTCTCCTGTCCTGACACGGTCACGCCCTCCCCTAAATAACCGCTCACACAGAGAGAGAGAGAGAGAGCGAGGGCGAGTCAGAGATAATCATGCCTAATCTTTCCGTCTAAACTTAGCTGTCTCTGTCCCTACCCTCTTACTGTAGCTTAGACCTCAATGGGAACATACCACACATGGATAAACAGGGGATCTACTCAGCTCTGTGAGAGAAGTCTCTTAAACTTTATTTTTCATTTTTTAGAAGTGCCGCTTTTATTTACATTATTTGTCCAATGGATGTTAAATGTCAATTTATTATCAACAAATAAAAATATCCACTTCAGTCATGACATTTAGATGTTGCCTTCAGTCTGTACAGGTTGTCAGTGTGATCAATAATCACAGCTAACATCGCAGGGAGTTTCAACTTCAATTTAAATATACACTGACTGTACAAATCATTATGGGGCAGACACAGGGCAGATCATTAAGAACACCTGCTCTTTCCATGACAACGACTGACCAGGTGAACCCAGGTGTAATCTATGATCCCTTATTGATGCCACCTGTTAAATCGACGTCAATCAGTGTAGATGAAGTGGAGGAGACAGGTTAAAGAAGGATTTTTAAGCCTTGAGGCATGTGTGCCATTCAGAGGGTGAATGGGCAAGACAATAGATTGTAGTGCCTTTGAATGGGGTATGGTAGGTAGGTACCAGGGCGCACCAGTTTGAGTCATGAACTGCAACTCTGCTTGGTTTTTCACGCTCAACAGTTTCCTGTGTGTATCAAGAATGGTCCACCACCCAAAGGACATCCAGCCAACTTGACAACTGTGGGAAGCATTGGAGTCAACATGGGCCAGCATCCCTGTGGAATGCTTTCTACACCTTGTAGAGTCAACATGGGCCAGCATCCCCTGTGGAACGCTTTCAACACCTTGTAGAGTCAACATGGGCCAGCATCCCCTGTGGAACATTTTCAACACCTTGTAGAGTCAACATGGGCCAGCATCCCTGTGGAACGCTTTCTACACCTTGTAGAGTCAACATGGACCAGCATCCCTGTGGAACGTTTTCAACACCTTGTAGAGTCAACATGGACCAGCATCCCTGTGGAACGCTTTCAACACCTTGTAGAGACAACATGGGCCAGCATCCCTGTGGAACGCTTTCAACACCTTGTAGAGTCAACATGGACCAGCATCCCTGTGGAACGCTTTAGACACCTTGTAGAGTCAACATGGACCAGCATCCCTGTGGAACGCTTTAGACACCTTGTAGAGTCAACATGGACCAGCATCCCTGTGGAACGCTTTCAACACCTTGTAGAGTCAACATGGACCAGCATCCCTGTGGAACGCTTTCAACACCTTGTAGAGTCCATACCCTGATGAACTGAGGCCGTTCTGAGGGAGAAAGGCGGTACAACTCAATATAAGGAAGGTGTTCCTAATGTTTTGTCCACTCAGTATATAGGGCATAAAGACTTCTCGAGGCACATATTCTAATATTAATGCATAACATTTTTAACAGAGAGGTGTTACTGACAGTAGGATAGATATCAGTTTAACAGAGAGGTGTTACTGACAGTAAGATAGATATCAGTTTAACAGAAGTGTTACTGAGAGTCAAATACAGCTGAAGACAGAAGTTTAAATACACTAAGTTGACGGTGCCTTTAAACAGCTTGGAAAATTCCAGAAAATGTCATGGCTTTAGAAGCTTCTAATAGGATAATTGACATCATTTGAGTCAATTGGAGGTGTACCTGTGGGTGTATTTCAAGGCCTACCTTCAATCTCAGTGCCTCTTTGCTTGACATCATGGGAAAATAAAAAGAAATAAGCCAAGACCTCAGAACAAAAAGTAAACCTCCACAAGTCTGGTTCATTTTTGGGAGCAATTTTCAAACACCTGAAGGTACCACGTTCATCTGTACAAACAATAGTATGCAAGTATAAACACCAAGTGACCACGCAGCCGTCATACCGCTCAGGAAGGAGACGCGTTCTGTCTCCTAGAGATGAACGTACTTTGGTGTCGAAAAGTGCAAATCAATCCCAGAACAACAGCAAAGGACCTTGTAAAGATGGTGGAGGAAACAGGTACAAAAGTATCTATATCCACAGTAAAACTAGTCCTATATCAACATAACCTGAAAGGCCGCTCAGCAAGGAAGAAGACACTGCTCCAAAACCACCATAAAAAAGCCAGACTACGGTTTGCAACTGCACATGGGGACAAAGATCCTACTTTTAGAGAAATGTCCTCTGGTCTGATGAAACAAAAATAGAACTGTTTGGCTATAATGACCATCGTTATGTTTGGAGGAAAAAGGGGGAGGCTTGCAAGCAGAAGAACACCATCCCAACTGTGAAGCACGGGGGTGGCAGTATCATGTTGTGGGGGTGCTTTGCTGCAGGAGTGACTGGTGCACTTCACAAAATAGATGGCATAATGAGGGAGGAAAATGTGGATATATTGAAGCAACATCAGTCAGGAAGTTATAGCTTGGTCGTAAATGGGTCTTCCTAATGGACAATGACCCCAAGCATACTTCCAAAGTTGTGGAAAACGGCTTAAGGACCAAAGTCAAGGTATTGGAGTGGCCATCACAAAGCCCTGACCTCAATCCTATAGAACATTTGTGGGCAGAACTGAAAACGCGTATGCGAGCAAGAAGGCCTACAAACCTGACTCAGTTACACCAGCTCTGTCAGGAGGAATGGGCCAAAATTCACCCAACTTATTGTTGAAAGCTTGTGGAAGGCTACCCAAAACGTTTGACCCAAGTTAAACAATGTAAAGGCAATGCTACCGAATACTAATTGAGTGTAGGTAAACTGGGAATGTGATGAAAGAAATAAAAGCTGAAATAAATCATTCTCTAGTATCATTCTGACATTTCACATTCTTAAAATAAAGTGGTGATCCTAACTGACCTAAGACGGAATTTTTACTAGGATTACATGTCAGGAATTGTGACAAATTGAGTTTAAATGTATTTGGCTAAGGTGTATGTAAACTTCCGACTTCAACGGTATATGCCTCACCATCTAACGCCCTATCACAATAGTTGGAATGATCCGGCCTCTGCCGTGTCTCGAAGCTGATTGCTGGACCAGAACCACAGAACTCGCCTGAGAAGAAGGCTACTGAGATGTCGGCTGTGTGCAGGACACAACAGCCAAAAGGACAGGGCTCTGATCCAAAGAGCACGGCCCAGCAGAGGAGGGCCGCGGTGGTCCAGGCTGTGCCCAGGCAGTTGATTGACTAGGACAGGGAGAGGTAGCTGGAGGGACACCCACAGCCATGGAGGGATCCCGACCCAATCCCCGGGCAGAAGACAGCTGGTACAGGCGCTCAAAGCTATTTGAAGTCCGGACGTGTGGGAAGTAGGCAGGCGCACCGAGAACCATTCTTCTTCGTTCCGACACGCTTCCATTTACGCTCACCTGCAGTCCAGCAATCAGCATCCATTTACACTCACCTGGAGTCCAACAAGGAGCTTCCATTTCCTGGTTCTAGCTCGTAGAGAGGTGCAGTGGCGGTAATTGATCGCAGCCCAGGAAGGTCCCTTTATGATCCTCTTGGATGTTTTCAGGACGTTTCAGAGGATCAGGACGCACCGATTGAAATATCAAAACAAACTCAGGACTACAGTAAAACACATTGGCCATTTAGCTAGTTAGCTTACCTGTTGCTAGTTAATTTGTCCTGGGATATAAACATGGAGTTATTTTACCTGAAATGCACAAGGCCATTTTGTCCCCTGGAGTTTGGTAGAATATCGATCCATTTTGAGTCACAACATTGTGTGTTCTCTACTCCGACAATGAATCCATAGATTATGGGAGAACTAGTTAAATTTCTAGTAATCTCCTCATTCATTCTTTCTTCTGTGGATTATATACAGCGGTTGGCAACAAACTTTAAAAGGTTCATTACCACCACCAACTGGACTGGAGTGTGGACCTCGGGTTCATTACCACCACCAACTGGACTGGAGTGTGGACCTTGGGTTCATTACCACCACCAACTGGACTGGAGTGTGGACCTCGGGTTCATTACCACCACCAACTGGACTGGAGTGTGGACCTCGGGTTCATTACCACCACCAACTGGGCTGGAGTGTGGACCTCGGTTCAATCCCCCACAGGGAGTATGCTGCTAAATACCAAACTCTAAAAGGTTAATTACCACCACCAACTGGACTGGAGTGTGGACCTCGGTTCATTACCACCACCAACTGGACTGGAGTGTGGACCTCGGGTTCATTACCACCACCAACTGGACTGGAGTGTGGACCTCGGTTCATTACCACCACCAACTGGACTGGAGTGTGGACCTCGGGTTCATTACCACCACCAACTGGACTGGAGTGTGGACCTCGGTTCATTACCACCACCAACTGGACTGGAGTGTGGACCTCGGGTTCATTACCACCACCAACTGGACTGGAGTGTGGACCTCGGTTCATTACCACCACCAACTGGACTGGAGTGTGGACCTCGGGTTCATTACCACCACCAACTGGACTGGAGTGTGGACCTCGGTTCATTACCACCACCAACTGGACTGGAGTGTGGACCTCGGTTCATTACCACCACCAACTGGACTGGAGTGTGGACCTCGGTTCAATCCCCCACAGGGAGTATGCTGCTAAATATCAAACTCTAAAAGGTTAATTACCACCACCAACTGGACTGGAGTGTGGACCTCGGTTCATTACCACCACCAACTGGACTGAAGTGTGGACCTCGGGTTCATTACCACCACCAACTGGACTGGAGTGTGGACCTCGGTTCATTACCACCACCAACTGGACTGGAGTGTGGACCTCGGTTCAATCCCCCACAGGGAGTATGCTGCTGAATACCAAACGGGGAGAGACTTACAGCTCATCAAGGATCAAAAATACAAACCTTTTATTTTAGCGCCTGGCTGCAGACGGTCGTTGATGCACGCGAGCCGTCTGGGTGAATAACGTGTGTACACGCGAGCCGTCTGGGTGAATAACGTGTGTACACGCGAGCCGTCTGGGTGAATAACGTGTGTACACGCGAGCCGTCTGGGTGAATAACGTGTGTACACGCGAGCCGTCTGGGTGAATAACGTGTGTAATTTGAAACGCCAGCGGTGTGGTCAACATAGCCAGGGAGGGATTCAGTAAAGCAGATGGTGCTGAGACCACAGAATATATCGTGGCCAGTACAGTACGGCCTGCACACTTGAATTATCCAATAACATACCTTTAAAATCAGTCAACCTACATACGGCTGGTCCCAGATGTGTCTGTGTTGTCTTGTCAGGCTATCGACCGTAGGAGTTGATCATCACAAACAGATCTGGGACCAGGCTGGCGCATCATACTTCTCCCTCTTCATAGAAACCCCCGTGGGTGAACATTTAAAGAGGAGATGAGACAAATCTTTATTTATTCAATTCAATGTATTTATTGATCACACTCAGTGTTCCCATGACAGCTCTACCAGACCGACTCCACCTGTCGACACAGTGGAGTTTAAAAAGCAGACGGAACGAGACAGAATGTTCCTAAAGGTTGTGGCCCGGCAAACACACGAGTCCATCCCAAAATAAAATTAAATGGAAAATCAAATTGAAAACTCAAGTCATGTTTAAACACCTGACCCCCCCCACCCCCACAATCCCTCCTCCCACCTTTAGGAACTAGATAGAAGGGGGGGAAGGAGGCAGAGACACACCTGTTAAAATACCAACCCTGGGGGTCCCGGTCGTTCAGTCTGCCCCCCTCCCAGGTTATGTTACAGTCAGGGGCAGTCAAGAGTTCCTCTTTATTCACAGATCCCCCATTTTACACTTCAAATACAATCCAAGTGACATTTTATGTTTGTTTCCTGGATTTCTGTTTCCCAAAATTTATAAAATCCTTAGAGATGTTCGTTCCAGTTAAGTTTTGTTTGCCACTACTGGTCAGATGACATCACAACGCAGGGGTCAGGGGTGAACAGGGAAGGACGTGCCACGTCACAACGCAGGGGTCAGGGGTGAACAGGGAAGGACGTTCCACATCACAACGCAGGGGTCAGGGGTGAACAGGGAAGGACGTTCCACGTCACAACGCAGGGGTCAGGGGTGAACAGGGAAGGACGTTCCACATCACAACGCAGGGGTCAGGGGAGAACAGGGAAGGACGTTCCACATCACAACGCAGGGGTCAGGGGAGAACAGGGAAGGACGTGCCACGTTGGCCCTGACACGGCAGTACTGAGTGGGGAGGGTAGAAGAGTTGTTGAGGGGGGAGGGTAGAAGAGTTGTTGAGGGGGAAGAGGGTAGCGGAGTTGTTGAGGGGGGGGGTAGCAGAGTTGTTGAGGGGGGGGTAGCAGAGTTGTTGAGGGGGGGGTAGCAGAGTTGTTGAGGGGGGGAGGGTAGCAGAGTTGTTGAGGGGGGGAGGGTAGCAGAGTTGTTGAGGGGGGGAGGGTAGCAGAGTTGTTGAGGGGGGGAGGGTAGCAGAGTTGTTGAGGGGGGGAGGGTAGCAGAGTTGTTGAGGGGGGAGGGTAGCAGAGTTGTTGAGGGGGGGAGGGTAGCAGAGTTGTTGAGGGGGGAGGGTAGCAGAGTTGTTGAGGGGGGGAGGGTAGCAGAGTTGTTGAGGGGGGGAGGGTAGCAGAGTTGTTGAGGGGGGGAGGGTAGCAGAGTTGTTGAGGGGGGGAGGGTAGCAGAGTTGTTGAGGGGGGGAGGGTAGCAGAGTTGTTGAGGGGGGGAGGGTAGCAGAGTTGTTGAGGGGGGGAGGGTAGCAGAGTTGTTGAAGGGGGGAGGGTAGCAGAGTTGTTGAGGGGAGGAGGGTAGCAGAGTTGTTGAGGGGGGGAGGGTAGCAGAGTTGTTGAGGGGGGGAGGGTAGCAGAGTTGTTGAGGGGGGAGGGTAGCATAGTTGTTGAGGGGGGGAGGGTAGCAGAGTTGTTGAGGGGGAAGAGGGTAGCAGAGTTGTTGAGGGGGGGAGGGTAGCAGAGTTGTTGAGGGGGGGAGGGTAGCAGAGTTGTTGAGGGGGGGGGTGGGGGGGGGGGGTAGCAGAGTTGTTGAGGGGGAAGAGGGTAGCAGAGTTGTTGAGGGGGGGAGGGTAGCAGAGTTGTTGAGGGGGGGGGTGGGGGGGGGGGGGGTAGCAGAGTTGAGGGGTGGTGGGGGTAGCAGAGTTGTTGGGTACAGGGACCAACCCGTTTACAATCTCCCCACAACCATGTCCCAACACGTCATTTCAGATCGTTGTTTGGCACCCTAGTCTCTATAAGTTCAGGGAAATAGGGTACACTATATAGGGAATAGGGTACACTATACAGGGTATAGGGTACACTACATAGGGAATAGGGTACACTATATAGGGAATAGGGTGCCATTTTGAACCAGGGATCCAATAAACTTTCCTCTACAAGTGATTGATCCAAAGCCATCCTCTCTCCTTACTCTCTCCCCCCCGGTGTGTGTGTGTGTTGGTTCAGCGGATGGTGTATCTGACGTAGGGAACCTCCACATCTTCCTCAGTCAGGTCGTTGCAGCACAGCTCAAACACCAGAGCTTTCACATGCTTCCCCAGCTTCTTCTTAGAAACCTTGGTCACAATCTCTGTCATCCTGCAGAGCAAAGGGGGGGGGAGGTGATTAGTGGAGAGGAGAGAGGGGGGAGAGGAGGGAGGGGGGAGAGGGGGAGAGGAGAGAAGAGAGAGGGGGGAGAGGAGAGAGGGGGGAGAGGAGAGAGGAGAGAGAGGAGAGAGGGGGGAGAGGAGAGAGGGGGGAGAGGAGAGAGGGGGGAGAGGAGAGAGAGGAGAGAGGGGGGAGAGGAGAGAGGGGGGAGAGGAGAGAGGGGGGAGAGGAGAGAGGGGGGAGAGGAGAGAGGGGGGAGAGGAGGGGGGAGAGGAGAGAGGGGGGAGAGGAAGAAGGGGGGAGAGGAGAGAGGGGGGAGAGGAGAGAGGGGGGAGAGGAGAGAGGAGAGAGAGGAGAGACGGGGGAGAGGAGGGAGGGGGGAGAGGAGAGAGGAGGGAGGGGGGAGAGGAGAGAGGGGGGAGAGGAGAGAGGGGGGAGAGGAGAGAGGAGAGAGAGGGGAGGGAGAGAGGGGGGAGGGAGAGAGGGGGGAGGGGAGAAAGGGGGGAGGGGAGAAAGGGGGGAGGAGAGGAGAGAGGGGGGAGGAGAGGAGAGAGGGGGGAGAGGAGAGAGGGGGGAGAGGAGAGAGGGGGGAGAGGAGAGAGGGGGGAGAGGAGAGAGGAGGGAGGGGGGAGAGGAGGGAGGGGGGAGAGGAGAGAGGAGAGAGAGGAGAGAGGGGGGAGAGGAGGGAGGGGGGAGAGGAGGGAGAGGGGAGAGAGGAGAGAGGGGGGAGAGGAGAGAGGGGGGAGAGGAGGGAGGGGGGAGAGGAGGGAGGGGGGGAGAGGAGAGAGGGGGGAGAGGAGGGAGGGGGGAGAGGAGGGAGGGGGGAGAGGAGAGAGGGGGGAGAGGAGGGAGGGGGGAGAGGAGGGAGGGGGGAGAGGAGAGAGGAGAGAGAGGAGAGAGGGGGGAGAGGAGGGAGGGGGGAGAGGAGAGAGGGGGGAGAGGAGGGAGGGGGGAGAGGAGGGAGGGGGGAGAGGAGGGAGGGGGGAGAGGAGGGAGGGGGAGAGGAGGGAGGGGGGAGAGGAGAGAGGAGAGAGGGGGGAGAGGAGGGAGGGGGGAGAGGAGAGAGGGGGGAGAGGAGGGAGGGGGGAGAGGAGAGAGGGGGGAGAGGAGAGAGGGGGGAGAGGAGAGAGGGGGGAGAGGAGAGAGGGGGGAGAGGAGGGAGGGGGGAGAGGAGGGAGGGGGGAGAGGAGGGAGGGGGGAGAGGAGGGAGGGGGGAGAGGAGGGAGGGGGGAGAGGAGAGAGGAGAGAGGGGGGAGAGGAGGGAGGGGGGAGAGGAGAGAGGGGGGAGAGGAGGGAGGGGGGAGAGGAGGAGGGGAGAGGAGAGAGGGGGGAGAGGAGAGAGGGGGGAGAGGAGAGGGGAGAGAGGGGGGAGGGGGAGAAAGGGGGGAGGAGAGGAGAGAGGGGGGAGAGGAGAGAGGGGGGAGGAGAGGAGAGAGGGGAGAGGAGAGAGAGGGGAGAGGAGAGAGGGGGGAGAGGAGAGGGGAGAGAGGGGGGAGGGGAGAAAGGGGGGAGGAGAGGAGAGAGGGGGGAGAGGAGAGAGGGGGAGGAGAGGAGAGAGGGGAGACAACATTTAGTTCAGTAAGACCCCAGTCATCTCTGGCAGTTTGAGAAACTTCAGAACTACAGTTCTGGACGTGACAGGACGAGGTCAGTTCTGGACGTGACAGGACGGGATCAGTTCTGGACGTGACAGGACGAGGTCAGTTCTGGACGTGACAGGACGGGATCAGTTCTGGACGTGACAGGACGAGGTCAGTTCTGGACGTGACAGGACGAGGTCAGTTCTGGACGTGACAGGACGAGGTCAGTTCTGGACGTGACAGGACGAGGTCAGTTCTGGACGTGACAGGACGAGGTCAGTTCTGGACGTGACAGGACGAGATCAGTTCTGGACGTGACAGGACGAGGTCAGTTCTGGACGTGACAGGACGAGGTCAGTTCTGGACGTGACAGGACGAGGTCAGTTCTGGACGTGACAGGACGAGGTCAGTTCTGGACGTGACAGGACGAGGTCAGTTCTAGACGTGACAGGACGGGGTCAGTTCTGGACGTGACAGGACGGGGTCAGTTCTGGACGTGACAGGACGAGGT
This sequence comes from Oncorhynchus mykiss, assembly GCF_057628025.1. NCBI lineage: Eukaryota > Metazoa > Chordata > Actinopteri > Salmoniformes > Salmonidae > Oncorhynchus > Oncorhynchus mykiss. The sequence continues at coordinate 79,845,968 of NC_143037.1, forward strand.
CAGTTCTGGAAGTGACAGGACGGGATCAGTTCTGGACGTGACAGGACGGGGTCAGTTCTGGACGTGACAGGACGGGGTCAGTTCTGGACGTGACAGGACGGGGTCAGTTCTGGACGTGACAGGACGGGGTCAGTTCTGGACGTGACAGGACGGGGTCAGTTCTGGACGTGACAGGACGGGGTCAGTTCTGGACGTGACAGGACGGGGTCAGTTCTGGACGTGACAGGACGGGGTCAGTTCTGGACGTGACAGGACGGGGTCAGTTCTGGACGTGACAGGACGGGGTCAGTTCTGGACGTGACAGGACGGGGTCAGTTCTGGACGTGACAGGACGGGGTCAGTTCTGGACGTGACAGGACGGGGTCAGTTCTGGACGTGACAGGACGGGGTCAGTTCTGGACGTGACAGGACGGGGTCAGTTCTGGACGTGACAGGACGGGGTCAGTTCTGGACGTGACAGGACGGGGTCAGTTCTGGACGTGACAGGACGGGGTCAGTTCTAGACGTGACAGGACGGGGTCAGTTCTAGACGTGACAGGACGGGGTCAGTTCTAGACGTGACAGGACGGGGTCAGTTCTAGACGTGACAGGACGGGGTCAGTTCTAGACGTGACAGGACGGGGTCAGTTCTAGACGTGACAGGACGGGGTCAGTTCTAGACGTGACAGGACGGGGTCAGTTCTAGACGTGACAGGACGGGGTCAGTTCTAGACGTGACAGGACGGGGTCAGTTCTAGACGTGACAGGACGGGTCAGTTCTAGACGTGACAGGACGGGGTCAGTTCTAGACGTGACAGGACGGGGTCAGTTCTAGACGTGACAGGACAGGGTCAGTTCTAGACGTGACAGGACGGGGTCAGTTCTAGACGTGACAGGACGGGGTCAGTTCTGGACGTGACAGGACGGGGTCAGTTCTGGACGTGACAGGACAGGGTCAGTTCTGGACGTGACAGGACAGGGTCAGTTCTGGACGTGACAGGACAGGGTCAGTTCTGGACGTGACAGGACAGGGTCAGTTCTGGACGTGACAGGACAGGGTCAGTTCTAGACGTGACAAGACAGGGTCAGTTCTAGACGTGACAGGACGGGGTCAGTTCTAGACGTGACAGGACGGGGTCAGTTCTAGACGTGACAGGACAGGGTCAGTTCTAGACGTGACAGGGTCAGTTCTAGACGTGACAGGACGGGGTCAGTTCTGTACGTGACAGGACAGGGTCAGTTCTGGACGTGACAGGACAGGGTCAGTTCTGGACGTGACAGGACAGGGTCAGTTCTGGACGTGACAGGACAGGGTCAGTTCTGGACGTGACAGGACAGGGTCAGTTCTGGACGTGACAGGACAGGGTCAGTTCTGGACGTGACAGGACAGGGTCAGTTCTAGACGTGACAGGACAGGGTCAGTTCTAGACGTGACAGGACAGGGTCAGTTCTAGACGTGACAGGACAGGGTCAGTTCTAGACGTGACAGGACAGGGTTAGCAGTGACTCACGGTAACAGCAGCCTCTCCTTGAGTTTAGCTGCAGGCATGAAGAAGGAGTAGAGCATGGAGACTCCCTGAGACAGCATGGTGATCTCCAACTGATGCTCATTCTACAGGGGAAGGAAAGACTAAATGTTATAGAAACCAATAATGAACGTAAGCTTAGCACAGAGACTCGAGGACGAGGCCAGGCGTACCTTGAAGTAGTCCAGGAACTGTCGGAGGGTCATCTCCTCTCCATTGGCCTGCAGACCCTTCACCTCAAAACGATCCCACAGAGACCAGTCAATGTCATAGTACTAAGGAGGTAGGGAGAGATGGATGGGGAGAGAGGGAGGCAGAGCGAGAGAGATGGGGAGAGAGGGGGAGGCAGAGAGAGAAAGAGATGGATGGGGAGAGAGAGGGAGGCAGAGAGAGAAAGATGGATGGGGAGAGAGAGGGAGGCAGAGAGAGAAAGAGATGGATGGGCAGAGAGAGGGAGGCAGAGAGAGAAAGAGATGGATGGGCAGAGAGAGGGAGGCAGAGAGAAAGAGAGATGGATGGGCAGAGAGAGGGAGGCAGAGAGAGGGAGGCAGAGAGAGGAAGAGATGGATGGGCAGAGAGAGGGAGGCAGAGAGAAAGAGAGATGGATGGGCAGAGAGAGGGAGGCAGAGAGAGGGAGGCAGAGAGAGGAAGAGATGGATGGGCAGAGAGAGGGAGGCAGAGAGAAAGAGAGATGGATGGGCAGAGAGAGGGAGGCAGAGAGAGGGAGGCAGAGAGAGAAAGAAATGGATAGGGAGAGAAAAGTGTGGGGACAGAAGAATATGTTAGAGGTACAGACAAACACTAAATGAAAAGCCCGGGCCTAACATAAATACCTGACATCTAGTTATGAAATGTCCCCTTGACACTGCTCAGTGTTCTGATCCTAGACCAGGGGATTCAGCCACGGGGACATTTCTCTCTGAGTGTATGGTTGTTGGGCCGGAACATTCTTCACAAAAATATAAACGCAACATACTACAATATCAAAAGGTTTACTGAGTTACAGTTCATATAAGGAAATCAGTCAATTGAAATAAACAAATTAGGCCCTAATCTATGGATTTCACATGACTGGGCAAGGGTGCATCCACTGGGGAGCCAGGCCCAGCCAATCAGAATGAGTTGATCCCCAGGGCTTTACTACAGACAGAAACACCCCCCCCACCACCCGATCCCGCAGGTGAAGAAGCTGGATGAGGAGGTCCTGGGCTGGCGTGGTTACACGTGGTCTGCTGTTGTGAGGCCGGGCGGACGTACTGGGAGAGAGAACAGACCCCCCTCCCTCCCGGATCCAACCCTACCTTGTGGCTGGGAGCAGAGATGGGTTCTGAGAAGCCGAAGAACGGCAGCGCCAGGTTCATGAAGCCGTTCTTAAACGACTCCACCTTCTTGTGTCCCTGAACGATCTTGATGAGCTCCAGACAGACCAGACCTACGACCGCTGCGGTGGTGGTCGCTATCGCAGGAATGATCTTCCCAGCTATCAGCTTACTCTGTGGACAGAGAGAGCCAGAGTCACAGAGAGCAAGACAGAGAACGAGCCAGAGTCACAGAGAGCAAGACAGAGAGAGCCAGAATCACAGAGAGCAAGACAGAGAACGAGCCAGAGTCACAGAGAGCAAGACAGAACGAGCCAGAGTCACAGAGAGCAAGACAGAGAACGAGCAGAGTCACAGAGAGCAAGACAGAGAACGAGCCAGAGTCACAGAGAGCAAGACAGAGAACGAGCAGAGTCACAGAGAGCAAGACAGAACGAGCCAGAGTCACAGAGAGCAAGACAGAGAACGAGCAGAGTCACAGAGAGCAAGACAGAGAACGAGCCAGAGTCACAGAGAGCAAGACAGAGAACGAGCCAGAGTCACAGAGAGCAAGACAGAGAACGAGCAGTCACAGAGAGCAAGACAGAGAACGAGCCAGAGTCACAGAGAGCAAGACAGAGAACGAGCAGTCACAGAGAGCAAGACAGAACGAGCCAGAGTCACAGAGAGCAAGACAGAACGAGCAGAGTCACAGAGAGCAAGACAGAGAACGAGCCAGAGTCACAGAGAGCAAGACAGAGAACGAGCCAGAGTCACAGAGAGCAAGACAGCGAACGAGCAGAGTCAGAGAGAGCAAGACAGCGAACGAGCAGAGTCAGAGAGAGCAAGACAGAGAACGAGCCAGAGTCAGAGAGCAAGACAGATAACGAGCCAGAGTCACAGAGAGCAAGACAGAGAATGAGCCAGAGTCACAGAGAGCAAGACAGAGAACGAGCCAGAGTCACAGAGAGCAAGACAGAGAACGAGCCAGAGTCACAGAGAGCAAGACAGAGAACGAGCAGAGTCAGAGAGCAAGACAGAGAACGAGCAGAGTCAGAGAGAGCAAGACAGCGAACGAGCCAGAGTCACAGAGAGCAAGACAGAGAACGAGCAGAGTCACAGAGAGCAAGACAGAGAACGAGCCAGAGTCACAGAGAGCAAGACAGAGAACGAGCCAGAGTCACAGAGAGCAAGACAGCGAACGAGCAGAGTCAGAGAGCAAGACAGAGAACGAGCCAGAGTCAGAGAGAGCAAGACAGCGAACGAGCAGAGTCAGAGAGAGCAAGACAGAGAACGAGCCAGAGTCACAGAGAGCAAGACAGCGAACGAGCAGAGTCAGAGAGAGAGCCACCGGGACAGCGAGAGCGACAGTGTGTGTACGTACACACCTTGTGTCTGTCTGCAGGGGGAATGTTGTAGTTTTCTGCTCTCAGGTTGGAAGCAGCCACAATGAAGTCCATGTGGAAGTTAGAGTCATCATCCTGGAACATACAGAATACACAGAGTCATCATCCTGGAACATACAGAATACACAGAGTCATCATCCTGGAACATACAGAATACACAGAGTCATCATCCTGGATCATACAGAATACACAGAGTCTTCATCCTGGAACATACAGAGTCATCATCCTGGAACATACAGAGTCATCATCCTGGAACATACAGTCATCATCCTGGAACATACAGAGTCATCATCCTGGAACATACAGAGTCATCATCCTGGAACATACAGTCATCATCATCCTGTTGTCAGATTGTCCGTAAGTAAATTCAGAGCATTGTCAGATAGAGCAAAGAAGGGGTAGAGTAAAGAGGGGGGGTAGAGTAAAGAGAGAGGGGGGGTAGAGTAAAGAGGGGGGGTAGAGTAAAGAGAGAGGGGGGTAGAGTAAAGAGGGGGGGGTAGAGTAAAGAGGGGGGGGTAGAGTAAAGGGGGGGGTAGAGTAAAGAGGGGGGGGTAGAGTAAAGAGAGAGGGGGGGTAGAGTAAAGAGGGGGGGGTAGAGTAAAGAGGGGGGGGTAGAGTAAAGGGGGGGTAGAGTAAAGAGGGGGGGGTAGAGTAAAGAGGGGGGGGTAGAGTAAAGGGGGGGGTAGAGTAAAGAGAGAGGGGGGGTAGAGTAAAGAGAGAGAGGGGGGGTAGAGTAAAGAGAGAGAGGGGGGGTAGAGTAAAGAGAGAGGGGGGGTAGAGTAAAGAGAGAGGGGGGAGGTAGAGTAAAGAGAGGGGGGAGGTAGAGTAAAGAGAGGGGGGAGGTAGAGTAAAGAGAGAGGGGAGGTAGAGTAAAGAGAGAGGGGAGGTAGAGTAAAGAGAGAGGGGGGGTAGAGTAAAGAGAGAGGGGGGAGGTAGAGTAAAGAGAGAGGGGGAGGTAGAGTAAAGAGAGAGGGGGGAGGTAGAGTAAAGAGAGAGGGGGAGGTAGAGTAAAGAGAGGGGGGAGGTAGAGTAAAGAGAGAGGGGAGGTAGAGTAAAGAGAGAGGGGGGGTAGAGTAAAGAGAGAGGGGGAGGTAGAGTAAAGAGAGAGGGGGGAGGTAGAGTAAAGAGAGAGGGGGGGAGGTAAAGAGAGAGAGGGGGGAGGTAGAGTAAAGAGAGAGGGGGGGTGGTAAAGAGAGAGGGGGGGAGGTAGAGTAAAGAGAGAGGGGGGGTGGTAAAGAGAGAGATCTCTACCTTCTCAAAGTCGATGGCAGTGAGTTTAAAGTGAGAAGAAGCTTCCGGTCCAGGCAGCAGAGTCTTCAGTTCCTCCAGCCTGTTGTCATCTACACACACCCAGACACCACCCCCCAGACCCAGACACAACCCCCCCAGACCCAGACACAACCCCCCCAGACCCAGACACCACCCCCCAGACCCAGACCCAGACACAACCCCCCCAGACCCAGACACAACCCCCCCAGACCCAGACACAACCCCCCCAGACCCAGACAGAACCCCCCCCAGACCCAGACACAACCCCCCCAGACCCAGACACAACCCCCCCAGACCCAGACACAACCCCCCCAGACCCAGACGCACCCCCCAGATTCACACACACATCCCAAAGACATTCACACCAGAGAGAGAGAGAGACACACATCCGTTAGTCCGACAGTGTCCATTGGCTGACAGACAGGGAAACAGGCCAATGAGACAGGGGCATGTTGTAAAATCATCTCACGTGGCCGGTGGCGAGAGGTGGGACCTGTCTTGTTAGTTTTTTCTGATGAAACACAATAAACATACTCTGATCATAACTGGGATTCTTCCCTCTCAGTAGTCATTTAATTCAACACAAGTCCTTCCATCCAGTCTGTGGAAGGCTTTCATTCTGTGGCAAATGCAGAAATAAAAGATGTCCCATTTCTAGAGGCTTTCTTAGTTCTACACGCTCCTGCAATCAGCTGCGATGGCTTTCTTAGTTCTACACGCTCCTGCAGACTCTGCTGCGATGGCTTTCTTAGTTCAACACGCTCCTGCACTCTGCTGCGATGGCTGGCTTAGTTCAACACGCTCCTGCACTCTGCTGCGATGGCTGGCTTAGTTCTACACGCTCCCGCACTCTGCTGCGATGGCTTTCTTAGTTCTACACGCTCCCGCACTCTGCTGCGATGGCTGGCTTAGTGCTACACGCTCCTGCACTCTGCTGCGATGGCTGGCTTAGTTCTACACGCTCCCGCACTCTGCTGCGATGGCTTTGTTAGTTCTACACGCTCCTGCACTCTGCTGCTATGGCTGGCTTAGTTCTACACTCTCCCGCACTCTGCTGCGATGGCTGGCTTAGTTCTACACTCTATACATGTATAAATAAATGGCCTATATAAATGTAAAAGCCCTCTCCCTCACCGACGTTGACGTTGGCGCTCTGCAGCTCCTGGTCGGAGACGTGGATCTTGACCCCTGACCTGGGGACGAAGGTGGGCACCGATAGGCTGTCCAGGATCTTAGCCACACCGACACGGTCGGTAGAGCCCTGCATGCCGTACGACTGGGCAAATAAGTTGGCTCCTGACATCACATAGTCCATATGGAGGTTCTAGAGAGAGAGAGAGAGGATGTATGAGGGAGAGGACAGGGGGGGGGAGAAGGGGCTAGAGTAGAGGGGTAAGGTAATAGATAGGGAGGACAGGAGGGGGGGAGAAGGGGCTAGGGTAGAGGGGTAAGGTAATAGATAGGGAGGTCAGGAGGGGCTAGGGTAGAGGGGTAAGGTAATAGATAGGGAGGTCAGGAGGGGCAAGGTAATAGATAGGGAGGACAGGAGGGGGGGAAGAAAGGACTCACATTGCTGGTGCTGAACTCCAGAGGGTGAGGACATCTCTTTGGACCGGACCAGAAGGGGGCGCCAGAGCTGGTCAGCTGAGAAAGGAGAGAGCGAAAGTGGTGGAGAGAGAAAGAGAAAGTAGGGTTAGAGATAGTCAAACATGTTAAGTGTGTGACTGTACCACCAGTTTGTGTATCAACAATCAGAGCACAAAACATTAAGAACATTAAGAACACCTTCCTAACATTGAGTTTTTGCTCTCAGAACAGCATAAATTTGTCACTGTGCTTCCCACAGTTGTGTCAAGTTGACTGGATGTCCTTTGGGTGGTGGATCATTCTTGATACACACGGGAAAATGTTGAGCGTGAAAAAGCCAGCAGCGTTGCAGTTCTTAACTTCTTTGGGACTGGGGGGGCAGTATTGAGTAGCTTGGATGAATAAGGTGCCCAGAGTAAACTGCCTGCTACTCAGACCCAAAAGCTAGAATACGCATATAGTAGATTTGGATAGAAAACACTCTGATGTTTCTAAAACTGTTTGAATGATGTCTGTGAGTATAACATAACTCATATGGCAGGTGAAAACCTGAGAAGAAGTCCAACCAGGAAGTGGGAAATCTGAGGTTTGTAGTTTTTCAAGTCTTTGCCTATCCAATATACAGTGTCTATGGGGTCATATTGCACTTCCTAAGGCTTCCACTAGATGTCAACAGTCTGGCAGAATGCCATGAGCTCAGCCAGGCGCGCGGCCGTGAGAGGTAGCTGCGTTCCTTCTCATTTCTAAAGACAAAGGAATGGTCCGGTTGAAACATTATTGAAGATTGATGATAAAAACATCCTAAAGATCGATTCTATACATCGTTTGACATGTTTCTACGAACTGTAATATAAAACTGTGACTTTCGTCTGAACTATTTGCTCGCGCATTGTGCATTTGGCTTACTGGGCTAAACGCGCCAACAAAAAGGAGGTATTTGAACATAAATAATGGACTTTATTGAACAAAACAAACATTTATTGTGGAACTGGGATTCCTGGGAGTGCATTCCGATGAAGATCATCAAAGGTAAGGGAATATTTATAATGCTATTTCTGAGTTTTGTGACACCTCTCCTTTGGAAAATGGCTGTATGTTTTTCTGTGGCTAGGCGCTGACCTAACATAATCGCAAGGTGTGCTTTCGCCGTAAAGCCTTTTTGAAATCAGACACTGTGGCTGGATTAATGAGAAGTTTATCTTTAAAATGGTGTATAATCCTTGTACGTTTGAGGAATTTTAATTTGATTTCTGTCTTGAATTTGGCCACTGCAATTTTACTGGCTGTTGGCAAGGTGGGACGCGAGCGCCCAGAGAAGTTAACAAACCAGTGTGCACCTACTACCATACCCTGTTCAAAAGGCACATTAGTCTCGTCTTGCCCATTCATCTTCTGAATGACCCATATATACAATCCATGTCTCAATTGTCTCAAGGCTTAAAAATCCTTCTTTAACCTGTCTCCTTCCCCTTCATCTACACTGATTTAAAGTGGGTTTTAACAAGTTTAACATCAATAAGGGATCATAGCTTTCACCTGGTCAGTGTATGTCATGGAAAGAGGTGTTCCTAATGTTCTGTATACTCTGTGTGTGTGTTCTATACACCTGTTCTGGGGGGAAGTTGTGCAGTAGCTGATGGATGTTGTTGCTGTACTGGCATTGCCAGTGGTGGCGAGCCCAGGTGACACAGTCGGCCCAGCTGCGAGGGCAGTCGATCACCAAACTCTTATAGACGGCCTCCAACACTTCTAGAGGCTGGGCTCCAGGCAGCTTCAGGGTCCTCTCCAGGAACTTAGCATCTCTGGATCATAAAACATCAACTTAGAAGAGCACCAGCAACAGCGGCTTGCGAAAGTATTCACCCCCCTTGTAATTTTTATCTATTTTGTTGCCTTACAACCTGGAATTAAATTAGATTTTTGCGGGTTTGTATCATTTGATTTACACAACTTTCCTACCACTTTGAAGATGCCAAATATTTTTTTATTGTGAAACAAACAGATAAGACACAAATATAGAAAACTTAAGCATGCAAAACTATTCACCCCCCCAAAGTCAATACTTTGTAGAGCAACCTTTTACAGCAATTACAGCTGCAAGCCTCTTGGGGTATGTCTCTATGAGCTTGGCACATCTAGCAACTGGGATGTTTGCCCATTCTTCAAGGCAAAACTGCTCCAGCTCCTTCAAGTTGGATGGGTTCCGCTGGTGTACAGCAATCTTTAAGTCATACCACAGATTCTCAATTGGATTAAGGTCTGGGCTTTGACTAGGCCATTCCAAGACATTTAAATGTTTCCCCTTAAACCACTCGAGTGTTGCTTTAGCAGTATGCTTAGGACCATTGTACTGCTGGAAGGTGAACCTCCGTACAAGTCTCAAGAATTTCCCTGTATTTTGCGCCATCCATCAATCCTTCAATTCTGACAAGTTTCCCAGTCCCTGCAGATAAAAAAACATGTTGCCACCACCATGCTTCACTGTGGGGATGGTGTTCTCGGGGTGATGAGAGATGTTGGGTTTGTGCCAGACAGTGTTTTCCTTGATGGCCAAAAAGCTAAATTTTTGTCTCATCTGACCAGAGTACCTGCTTTCATATGTTTGGGGAGTCTCGGTGGTGGTTCATTTCTTTACTATCACATGAGATAAACTTACCACACAAGTAAGAGTTATACTTAAACTAAATATTTTATCACTTATTAATAAGGGAGCAAGTCAATACAACACACAAATATAAAGTGAATCGATTTGAGTTGTCTACGATAATGATGGCTGGTCGACGAATTACGATCAGATGATTTGTTGAGAGCCCCGAGAAAAAATGACAAAGGTATTTTATAGCCAAGATACACCCCTTTCAACCTGCATGACGAACCGATGTATAGAATGGGACACAAAGTTAAGATTTGTATGAAAGATACTGTCTGCTGTGAATTATAAGTATCTGCTGTGTCAACTGTTATGTTTCATTGTTCAGACCAGGGTCTTCCCTGGTACCCATATAGAACAGAAACATTAACTCATGCTCCGGAATGAGATTTCATCACCCAAAAGACATAAATCTCCGGTCAGCGTTATCTCCCAAAGGCCCACACACAGATGAGCGTTCTAACCACCCCTTATTCGGTTTCATAAAACAGCCATGTAATGCAATAACAGCATTATAACATCATCTTGGAATTTTCCACCGTATCTCCCACATGCCTTTTTGCAAACACCAAATGTGGTTGCTTATTTCTTTCTTTAAGCAATGGCTTGTTTCTGGCCACTCAGCTCTGTGGAGTGTACGGCTTAAAGTGGCCCTATGGACAGATACTCCCCAAAGCTGCATCAGGGCTATCGTTGGTCTCTTTGTTGCCTCTGTTTAATGCCCTCCTTGCCTGGTCTGTGAGTTTTGGTGGGCGGCCCTCTCTTGGCAGGTTTGTTGTGGTGCCATATTCTTTCCATTTTTTAATAATGGATTTAAATGGTGCTCCATGGGATGTTCAAAGTTTGATATTTTTTTATAACCCAACCCTGATCTGTATGGAGAGCTCCTTGCTCTTGGTGGTGCCCCTTGCTCTTGGTGGTGCCCCTTGCTCTTGGTGGTGCCCCTTGCTCTTGGTGGTGTGGCAGACTCTGGGGCCTTTCAGAACAGAACTGAGATCACATGACAGATCATGTGACAGTTAAAGTTCACCTGTGTGCAAAGTAACTAATTGTGTGACTTCTGAAGGTAATTGGTTGCACCAGATCTTATTTAGGGGCTTCATAGTAAAGGGGGTGAATACATCACACTTTTCTATTTAAAGACATATCTTTTTTGAAACAATTTTTTTTCATTTCACTTCACCAATTTGGACTATTTTGTATATGTCCTTTACATTAAATCAAATAAAAATCAATTTAAATTACAGGTTGTAATGCAACAAAATAGGAGAAACGTCAAGGGGGATGAATACTTTTGTAAGGCACTGTATAAGCCTTCAGACAGAAAAGGCCTTTCAAAAGCCAGAGCTGTAGACTTACGTGAGGTACTGCATGGCATTCTCTGACGGCTGTTTAAACAGACCCTCAAACTCATCACGGGCCCACTAGAGAGGAGAAGGAGACACGAGAGTTACCACACACTGGATATAGAGGACATCAGTCGACAGGTGTGTGTGTGAGTATGTGTGTTACCTGCAGGGTGTGTGTGTGTGTGTGTGTGAGTGAGTGTGTGGACGTCAGTCCCGCAGGTTAGAGAGAGAGTGTGTGTGTGTGTTTGTTACCTGCAGGGTGTGTGTGTGTGTTACCTGCAGGGTGTGTGTGTGTGAGTGAGTGAGTGAGTGTGTGGACGTCAGTCCCGCAGGTTAGAGAGAGAGTGTGTGTGTGTGTGTTTGTTACCTGCAGGGTGTGTGTGTGTGTGAGTGTGTGGACGTCAGTCCCGCAGGTTAGAGAGTGTGTATGTGTGTGTGTTACCTGCAGGGTGTGTTCGATGGCGTTGGGGAAGTTCTTCAGTGTGCAGATGGGGATGGACTTCTCCGGGGGGTCCTGGGAGGAGCTGTATGACTCTGTCAGGAAGGGGATGACCACCTGAACGTTTCCCTTGGTTCCCAGAGTCCCGGACTCTAACAGGGGCTTCCTGTAGTAGACACACCTCCGGTCCATATACATACCTACAGGACAGACAATATGACAAAATAACAGGGGCTTCCTGTAGTAGACACACCTCTGGTCCATATACATACCTACAGGACAGACAATATGACAAACTAACAGGGGCTTCCTGTAGTAGACACACCTCTGGTCCATATACATACCTACAGGACAGACAATATGACAAACTAACAGGGGCTTCCTGTAGTAGACACACCTCCGGTCCATATACATACCTACAGGACAGACAATATGACAAACTAACAGGGGCTTCCTGTAGTAGACACACCTCTGGTCCATATACATACCTACAGGACAGACAATATGACAAACTAACAGGGGCTTCCTGTAGTAGACACACCTCCGGTCCATATACATACCTACAGGACAGACAATATGACAAACTAACAGGGGCTTCCTGTAGTAGACACACCTCCGGTCCATATACATACCTACAGGACAGACAATATGACAAACTAACAGGGGCTTCCTGTAGTAGACACACCTCCGGTCCATATACATACCTACAGGACAGACAATATGACAAACTAACAGGGGCTTCCTGTAGTAGACACACCTCCGGTCCATATACATACCTACAGGACAGACAATATGACAAACTAACAGGGGCTTCCTGTAGTAGACACACCTCCGGTCCATATACATACCTACAGGACAGACAATATGACAAACTAACAGGGGCTTCCTGTAGTAGACACACCTCTGGTCCATATACATACCTACAGGACAGACAATATGACAAACTAACAGGGGCTTCCTGTAGTAGACACACCTCTGGTCCATATACATACCTACAGGACAGACAATATGACAAACTAACAGGGGCTTCCTGTAGTAGACACACCTCTGGTCCATATACATACCTACAGGACAGACAATATGACAAACTAACAGGGGCTTCCTGTAGTAGACACACCTCTGGTCCATATACATACCTACAGGACAGACAATATGACAAACTAACAGGGGCTTCCTGTAGTAGACACACCTCTGGTCCATATACATACCTACAGGACAGACAATATGACAAACTAACAGGGGCTTCCTGTAGTAGACACACCTCTGGTCCATATACATACCTACAGGACAGACAATATGACAAACTAACAGGGGCTTCCTGTAGTAGACACACCTCTGGTCCATATACATACCTACAGGACAGACAATATGACAAACTAACAGGGGCTTCCTGTAGTAGACACACCTCTGGTCCATATACATACCTACAGGACAGACAATATGACAAACTAACAGGGGCTTCCTGTAGTAGACACACCTCCGGTCCATATACATACCTACAGGACAGACAATATGACAAACTAACAGGGGCTTCCTGTAGTAGACACACCTCTGGTCCATATACATACCTACAGGACAGACAATATGACAAACTAACAGGGGCTTCCTGTAGTAGACACACCTCTGGTCCATATACATACCTACAGGACAGACAATATGACAAACTAACAGGGGCTTCCTGTAGTAGACACACCTCTGGTCCATATACATACCTACAGGACAGACAATATGACAAACTAACAGGGGCTTCCTGTAGTAGACACACCTCCGGTCCATATACATACCTACAGGACAGACAATATGACAAACTAACAGGGGCTTCCTGTAGTAGACACACCTCCGGTCCATATACATACCTACAGGACAGACAATATGACAAACTAACAGGGGCTTCCTGTAGTAGACACACCTCCGGTCCATATACATACCTACAGGACAGACAATATGACAAACTAACAGGGGCTTCCTGTAGTAGACACACCTCCGGTCCATATACAGTGCCTTGCGAAAGTATTCGGCCCCCTTGAACTTTGCGACCTTTTGCCACATTTCAGGCTTCAAACATAAAGATATAAAACTGTATTTTTTTGTGAAGAATCAACAACAAGTGGGACACAATCATGAAGTGGAACGACATTTATTGGATATTTCAAACTTTTTTAACAAATCAAAAACTGAAAAAGTGGGCGTGCAAAATTATTCAGCCCCTTTACTTTCAGTGCAGCAAACTCTCTCCAGAAGTTCAGTGAGGATCTCTGAATGATCCAATGTTGCCCTAAATGACTAATGATGATAAATACAATCCACCTGTGTGTAATCAAGTCTCCGTATAAATGCACCTGCACTGTGATAGTCTCAGAGGTCCGTTAAAAGCGCAGAGAGCATCATGAAGAACAAGGAAAACACCAGGCAGGTCCGAGATACTGTTGTGAAGAAGTTTAAAGCCGGATTTGGATACAAAAAGATTTCCCAAGCTTTAAACATCCCAAGGAGCACTGTGCAAGCGATAATATTGAAATGGAAGGAGTATCAGACCACTGCAAATCTACCAAGACCTGGCTGTCCCTCTAAACTTTCAGCTCATACAAGGAGAAGACTGATCAGAGATGCAGCCAAGAGGCCCATGATCACTCTGGATGAACTGCAGAGATCTACAGCTGAGGTGGGAGACTCTGTCCATAGGACAACAATCAGTCGTATATTGCACAAATCTGGCCTTTATGGAAGAGTGGCAAGAAGAAAGCCATTTCTTAAAGATATCCATAAAAAGTGTCTTAAAGTTTGCCACAAGCCACCTGGGAGACACACCAAACATGTGGAAGAAGGTGCTCTGGTCAGATGAAACCAAAATTGAACTTTTTGGCAACAATGCAAAACGTTATGTTTGGCGTAAAAGCAACACAGCTGAACACACCATCCCCACTGTCAAACATGGTGGTGGCAGCATCATGGTTTGGGCCTGCTTTTCTTCAGCAGGGACAGGGAAGATGGTTAAAATTGATGGGAAGATGGATGGAGCCAAATACAGGACCATTCTGGAAGAAAACCTGATGGAGTCTGCAAAAGACCTGAGACTGGGACGGAGATTTGTCTTCCAACAAGACAATGATCCAAAACATAAAGCAAAATCTACAATGGAATGGTTCAAAAATAAACATATCCAGGTGTTAGAATGGCCAAGTCAAAGTCCAGACCTGAATCCAATCGAGAATCTGTGGAAAGAACTGAAAACTGCTGTTCATAAATGCTCTCCATCCAACCTCCACTGAGCTCGAGCTGTTTTGCAAGGAGGAATGGGGAAAAATTTCAGTCTCTCGATGTGCAAAACTGATAGAGACATACCCCAAGCGACTTACAGCTGTAATCGCAGCAAAAGGTGGCGCTACAAAGTATTAACTTAAGGGGGCTGAATAATTTTGCACGCCCAATTTTTCAGTTTTTGATTTGTTAAAAAAGTTTGAAATATCCAATAAATGTCGTTCCACTTTATGATTGTGTCCCACTTGTTGTTGATTCTTCACAAAAAAATACAGTTTTATATCTTTATGTTTGAAGCCTGAAATGTGGCAAAAGGTCGCAAAGTTCAAGGGAGCCGAATACTTTTGCAAGGCACTGTACATACCTACAGGAGAGGGACATTCACAAAGCATAATTGTTCCCAATATTCCTCAGCCCTAAACAAACGCCCCCCCCGGACTCCTCTTCCTCAGCCCTAAACAATCGACCCCCCCCCCCCGGACTCCTCTTCCTCAGCCCTAAACAATCGACCCCCCCCCGGGCACCTCTTCCTCAGCCCTAAACAATCGACCCCCCCCGGGCACCTCTTCCTCAGCCCTAAACAATCTAATTGAACCGGCCCAGCTCCCTGGACTCCTCTTCCTCAGCCCTAAACAATCTAATTGAACCGACCCAGCTCCCTGGACTCCTCTTCGAAAGTTCTGCGGGTATAAACGGTAACCAGTACCCGTTGATAACGGTAGTGACTATACCGCCTGTAGCCGTTGAAAACTGTGGAGACTATACCACCTGTAACGGTCGATACCGATAGATACCGATAGATAGCGGTCGATACCGATAGATAACGGTCGATAACGGTCGATACCGATAGATAACGGTCGATAACGACAGCACACACGGTGCAGTAATGTTAGAAGTGCGTCTTACGCGCGTCAACGTTGTCCAGAGCGTTGGCGACTCCGTGGAGGCTCTCGAAGAAGTCGTCATCGTAGACACGCTCCGTCTCAGGCCCGACGCGGTTCTGGTGTCCCGTGATCCGGATGGACGGGTTCATCTGCTTCACCGCCGCCGCCGCCGTCTCGCTCTTCATCTTCGTCACGTCCCACGGCCTAAATTACAAACCAAAACAGTACTTTATTTCATAAAAGATCCTTTGAAACCTGTAAACCTTTACAGAAGAACAATGAAATACAAGCAAACAAGAAGCAATAACAGCTCAATTAAAACAGAAAGGTCCACGTCCCAAGTGGTTCTCTATTCCATGTAGAGTAACAGCATCTGAACAGACCCGCTGTGCACTGATCTACAGTAATGCAGCATGTTGGAAAGTGGGTGCCATTTCAGACACCCGATGTCTAAACCAGTGTAATCACAGGGTCAAGGCTAAAGAGATGCTTGTGTTGCATGATTTAAACCCTCCAAGGGTTAAGTTTGCCCCTCAACTCCTCCCCCCTCTCACCTGAAGAGGAACTGTCTGTTGAGGTTGGATTTCTCAATGGTGTCCATGTCTGTCACGATGACCTCTCCCTCTCCGCCAGCCAATCCAATCATGGCAAAGTTCTTGAGCAGCTCACAGCCAATAGCGCCAGCCCCAACCAGGAAGTAACGTTGTTTAGCCAGCTCCTCCTGCAGCTGGGAGCCAAACACAGCGATCTGGCCGTCATAACGACTGTTCCTCTGGGGAGAGGGAGAGATGTCATTTAATAGTTTTCCCACAGGTAGAAGGAGAGGCTGTAAAGGAGAACAGGTAGAAGGAGAGGCTGTAAAGGAGAACAGGTGAGACTGTAAAGGAGAACAGGTGAGACTGTAAAGGAGAACAGGTGAGACTGTAAGAGAGAAGAGGTGAGACTGTAAGAGAGAACAGGTGAGACTAAGAGAGAACAGGCGAGACTGTAAAGGAGAACAGGCGAGACTGTAAAGGAGAACAGGCGAGACTGTAAAGGAGAACAGGCGAGACTGTAAAGGAGAACAGGCGAGACTGTAAAGGAGAACAGGTGAGACTGTAAAGGAGAACAGGTGAGGCTGTAAAGGAGAACAGGTGAGGCTGTAAAGGAGAACAGGTGAGGCTGTAAAGGAGAACAGGTGAGGCTGTAAAGGAGAACAGGTGAGACTGTAAAGGAGAACAGGTGAGGCTGTAAATGAGAACAGGTGAGGCTGTAAAGGAGAACAGGTGAGGCTGTAAAGGAGAACAGGTGAGACTGTAAAGGAGAACAGGTGAGACTGTAAAGGAGAACAGGTGAGACTGTAAAGGAGAACAGGTGAGACTGTAAAGGAGAACAGGTGAGACTGTAAAGGAGAACAGGTGAGGCTGTAAAGGAGAACAGGTGAGGCTGTAAAGGAGAACAGGTGAGGCTGTAAAGGAGAACAGGTGAGGCTGTAAAGGAGAACAGGTGAGGCTGTAAAGGAGAACAGGTGAGGCTGTAAAGGAGAACAGGTGAGTCTGTAAAGGAGAACAGGTTAGGCTGTAAAGGAGAACAGGTGAGGCTGTAAAGGAGAACAGATGAGGCTGTAAAGGAGAACAGGTGAGACTGTAAAGGAGAACAGGTGAGACTGTAAAGGAGAACAGGTGAGACTATAAAGGAGAACAGGCGAGACTGTAAAGGAGAACAGGCGAGACTGTAAAGGAGAACAGGTGAGGCTGTAAAGGAGAACAGGTGAGACTGTAAAGGAGAACAGGTGAGGCTATAAAGGAGAACAGGTAGAAGGTGAGGCTTTATAGTTCTACTTGAAATAGTGGCATGATGTGTTTTGTGCCAGACCTGTAGTGCCTGTATGTGTTTGGCCTGTGAGGGTTTGTGTTCGGTGTGTGCATATTGGTGGGCGGTGTATGGTAGACGTCGGAGTGTGTGAAATGTACTCACAGGGGCACAGTCCTCCTCAGTGAGCATGGCTCCTCCCTCTTCCTCAGACAGACACTCCAGAGCATCAAAATACAGCCACTGCATTATGGGCATGAACTTCCCTGTACACGCCTAGGACAGACACACAGTTATAATACTGTACAGCCACTGCATCATGGGCATGAACTTCCCTGTACACGCCTAGGACAGACACACAGTTATAATACTAGCTACCCCCCCACCCCCCCCTGGGCATGAACAGGGTGGGAAATTAGCACCCCCCCCCACGGGTGGGTCACAGCATTTGGTATCATTTGTTATATTATCCAATGCTCAAAATGTAGAAGTTGGTTGAATGAACCTGAAAGGTACAGTGAGACTTTTGTGCTGCGGTTTCTTGGCTATTTTTTGTGTTCACATGCTAGGTTGTTTTTCAATATTAGTTTTGAGTCTGCCGGTAGACACGGACACTACCGGCAGGGACAACAGAGCCCTGAGTACCAGGCCATTAGGACCTGATGGAGGGACAACAGAGCCCTGAGTCCCAGGCCATTAGGACCTGGTGGAGGGACAACAGAGCCCTGAGTCCCAGGCCATTAGGACCTGGTGGAGGGACAACAGAGCCCTGAGTACCAGGCCATGAGGACCTGATGGAGGGACAACAGAGCCCTGAGCACCAGGCCATTAGGACCTGATGGAGGGACAACAGAGCCCTGAGTACCAGGCCATGAGGACCTGATGGAGGGACAACAGAGCCCTGAGTACCAGGCCATTAGGACCTGATGGAGGGACAACAGAGCCCTGAGCACCAGGCCATGAGGATCTGATGGAGGGACAACAGAGCCCTGAGTACCAGGCCATTAGGATCTAATGGAGGGACAAAAGAGCCCTGAGTACCAGGCCATTAGACCTGATGGAGGGACAATAGAGCCCTGAGTACCAGGCCATTAGGATCTAATGGAGGGACAAAAGAGCCCTGAGTACCAGGCCATTAGACCTGATGGAGGGACAATAGAGCCCTGAGTACCAGGCCATTAGGATCTAATGGAGGGACAATAGAGCCCTGAGTACCGGGCCATTAGACCTGATGGAGGGACAATAGAGCCCTGAGTACCAGGCCATTAGGATCTAATGGAGGGACAATAGAGCCCTGAGTACCGGGCCATTAGACCTGACGGAGGGACAATAGAGCCCTGAGTACCAGGCCATTAGACCTGATGGAGGGACAACAATGCCGTCTCGAGGGCTTTCAGGCCGATGAAGTCGAGCTTGAGCCCAGGTCCTCAGCCATCAGCAACTCCTGCAGGCTGATTTTGGGTCGTCAGTTGAACGGTGCTTCCTCCGACACGCGGGTGTTAAGAAGCGCGGTATTGGCGGTTCATGTTTCGGAGGACGCTTGACTCCAACTTCGCCGCTCCCTTTCGGGAGTTGCAGCGATGAGACAAGATTGGGGTGGGGCGGTAAATAAAAAGGAATAAACTGCGTAATAACGGTGAGGAACACCTCAAGCGCCACGATAGTGCATTTTTCCCCACCATTGTAAAACATTAACATTTCAGTAGCTCGGATAAACGTGACCTACTCCATGGCTTGCTCCCTAGCGCCCCCCTAAATGTGATTTCTGTCATTCTGAGCACCATGGGTGGACTTGCATGTGATTTCTGTCATTCTGAGCACCATGGGTGGACACCCTAATCAGGTTACGCACCCAATGCATATGAGTCCGGTAAATAAAAAATACAGCGGACACAAGCACACACACACACACAGTATAACCATATTGAGCAGAAAGACAGTTTTGAGTAGACAGGAAGGTGAGCCGCTCCTTACCTTCATTACTTCCTGTGCGGCCAGTCCACCAATGAAAGCGTTGATTGGTGCCAAGTCGCCAGCGGAGACGAAGGCCAGTTTCTTAATGAGCTTGTCATCCAGCTCGTCCACCTTAGCTGACCCCGTCTGGCTGGAGTTAACCTCTTTAGCCAGGGACACCAACTCCTCTCCATCAGCCTGGAACACACCACAAAGCATTACATTGATAGGCATGACTACAAGGTGCAGAAAGCATTCCACAGGGATGCTGGCCCATGTTGACTACAATGCATCCAACAGTTGTGTCAAGATGGTTGGGTGTCATTTGGGTGGTGGGCCATTCTTGATGCACACTGGAAACTTGAGTGTGAAAAACCCAGCAGCGTTGTAGGTCTTGACACAAACTGGTTCACCTGGCAACTACTATCATACCCTGTTCAAAGGCCCCTTATCTTTGGTCTTACCCATTCACCCTCTGAATGGCACACATACACAATCCATGTCTCACAGTGGTGCAACACCACTAAACAAGGGGCACCACCAAGCAAGCGGCACCATGAAGACCAAGGAGCTCTCCAAACAGGTCAGGGACAAAGTTGTGGAGAAGTACAGATCAGGGTTGGGTTATAAAAAAATATCAGAAACTTTGAACATCCCACGGAGCACCATTAAATCAAGTATAAAATTTTTTGAAAGAATATGGCACCACAACAAACCTGCCAAGAGAGGGCCGCCCACCAAAACTCACACCAGGCAGGGAGGACATTAAACAGAGAGGCAACAAAGAGACCAAAGATAACCCACAAGGAGCTGCAAAGCTCCACAGATTGGAGTATCTGTCCATGGGACCACTTTAAGCCGTACACTCCACAGAGCTGGGCTTCTCGGAAGAGTGGCCAGATAAAAGCCACTGCTTAAAGAAAAAAAATAAAAGAAACACATTTGGTGTGGGAGAAGGTACTCTGGTCAGTTGAGACAAAAATTGATTTTTTTGGCCATTAAGGAAAATGCTATGTCTGGCGCAAACCCAACATCTCATCACCCCGAGATCACCATCCCCACAGTGAAGCATGGTGGTGGCAGCATGTTTTTCATGTGCAGGGAAACTGGTCAGAATTGAAGGATGGCGCTAAATAAAGGGACATTCTTGAGGGAAACCGGTTCCAGTCTTCCAGAGATTTGAGACTGGGATGGAGGTTCACCTTCCAGCAGGACAATGGTCCTAAGCATACTGCTAAAGCAACACTCGAGTGGTTTAAGGGGAAACATTTAAATGTCTTGGAATGGGCTAGTCAAAGCCCAGACCTTAATCCAATTGAGAATCTGTGGTATGACTTAAAGATTGCTGTACACAAGTGGAACCCATCCAACTTGAAGGAGCAGTTTTGCCTTGAAGAATGGGCAAAAATCCCAGTTGCTAGATGTGCCAATCTTAAAGAGACATGCCCCAAGAGACTTGCAGCTGTAATTGCTGCAAAAGCTGGCTCGACAAAGTGTTGACTTTGGGGGGGGTTGAATAGTTATGCACGCTCAAGTCTTATTTTTTTGTTTGTTTCACAATAAAAAATATTTGGCATCTTCAAAGGGGTAGGCAACCCCCCCCAAAATCCATTTTAATACCAGGTTGTAGGGCAACAAAACAGGAAAAATGCCATGGGGGTGAATACTTTCGCAAGCCACTGTAATTTTCTCGAGGCTTAAAAATCCTTCTTTAACCTGTCTTCTCACCATCTACACTGATTCAAGTGGACTTAACCCAGAGGTCAATGTCCACACCCCCGCGGAAACCGAAATAGCATAATGAAAAAATCTGTCAATTTAAACTAGAAATATGTGTTTTTTGCATTGGAGTACTGGCAGAGTACTGGCAGAGTACTGGCAGAGTACTGACAGAGTACTGACAGAGTACTGACAGAGTACTGACAGAGTACTGACAGAGCTTGTACTGGTTGCATGTCAACGCACCGCATCCGCCGTCGTCGCGGTGACAGAAAGGTGAAAGGTGACCGAGCGGTGTTTGTCAGACCATGAGACCTGAGTGGGTTGATTCACTGATGTGGTCATCCTGTCTGGGTTGGCGCCGCCCCCCCCCCCCCCCCCCCCCCGGGTTGTGCCGTGGCGGAGGTCTTTGTGGGCTATACTCAGCCTTGTCTCAGGATGGTAAGTTGGTGGTTGAAGATATCCCTCTAGTGGTGTGGGGGCTGTGCTTTGGCAAAGTGGGTGGGGTTATATCCTTCCTGTTTGGCCCTGTCCGGGGTGTCCTTGGATGGGACCACAGTGTCTCCTGACCCATCCTGTCTCAGCCTCCAGTATTTATGCTGCAGTAGTTTGTGTCGGGGGGCTAGGGTCAGTTTGTTATATCTGGAGTACTTCTCCTGTCCTATTCGGTGTCCTGTGTGAATCTAAGTGTGCGTTCTCTATTTCTCTCCTTCTCTCTTTCTTTCTCTCTCTCGGAGGACCTGAGCCCTAGGACCATGCCCCAGGACTACCTGACATGATGACTCCTTTCTGTCCCCAGTCCACCTGACTGTGCTGCTGCTCCAGTTTCAACTCTTCTGCCTTATTATTATTCGACCATGCTGGTCATTTATGAACATTTGAACATCTTGGCCATGTTCTGTTATAATCTCCACCCGGCACAGCCAGAAGAGGACTGGCCCACCCCTCATAGCCTGGTTCCTCTCTAGGTTTCTTCCTAGGTTTTGGCCTTTCTAGGGAGTTTTTCCTAGCCACCGTGCTTCTACACCTGCATTGCTTGCTGTTTGGGGTTTTAGGCTGGGTTTCTGTACAGCACTTTGAGATATCAGCTGATGTACGAAGGGCTATATAAATAAATTTGATTTGATGAAGAGACATCCTGGAAATCGGCCCACTTACAAAATAATCTGTAGCGTCCGAATGGTTTGGCCTACAAACTATAATGACCCTTTATGTAAAGATCAGACTCATTGACACGACGGTGTACTCCGTTTTGCTCTACCCCCCCCCCCCCCCCCCCATAAGCATCTTAGGACTTGCAAGTTGGTATAGGCGATTTGCCAACTTCTGTCTAACAGTTTGGGCTGCACACTATTATGCCCACTCTGTGGAAAGGTGAGATTCATGAACACGTACGTTGGTTGTTTTGCTAAAGGACACCCACATGCCTCACAAGACTCATCTGAAAGTCCCCTGGTACCGGTTGGAGAAAAAAAATGAATCGATCCTATCTCCAACCGGAGACATTAGTGCCAAAATAAGGGGTTAAATACATGTTTAAAAAATAAAATAACATTTCCTGATCTTATTTCTCTCTCAGATAGACATGTCAGAACAAACTGACCCTTTTATGGGCATAAACCTGCCTTCGGGTTGGGAGGGGTTTGGCCAGCCGGGATGACCTTGTCCCACTGCGCTTTAGTGACTCCTTGTGGCGGGCCGGGTGCCTGCAGGCTGAACCCGGTCGCCAGCTGGACAGTGTTTCCTCCGACACGAGGTAAAAGCACACAAAAAAAAAACCTTGGAAATTCACGAGAACCACAACGCCTACTCCACCGATGCTCTACCAAGGTTTTACAGCACACAGCTTTGACCTACTACAGTAGCTATGTTGGTATATTGTACTTCAAACTATGTGTAGGCAGGTTGCTTAGGATTCAAACCTTCTCAAACAGCCTGATTCATACTGTTAGAGGTGCTTCCAGAATAATGCCTACAGAATAATGTGATTTGTACCGCATATAAGTTAACATATGAGGATTCTTCACACACCACAGGAATCCCACTCCACAACATTTTCCATCTTTTTAAAATTATTAACATGACCTTTGCTTTTATACTTACAAGACCATCCTACTTGAGTGAGCTGTTTGTTATTGTAGTAATGTGGTGCCTTATAGTACCGTACTTCCTTAAATCTATATTTTAGAAAAATATACATTTCATAACATATTTCTTGCGGTCAGCGGTCAGCGGTCAGCGGTCAGCAAGAAATATGTTATGAAATGTATATTTTTCTAAAATATAGATTTAAGGAAGTACGGTACTATAAGGCACCACATTACTACAATAACAAACAGCTCACTCAAGTAGGATGGTCTTGTAAGTATAAAAGCAAAGGTCATGTTAATAATTTTAAAAAGATGGAAAATGTTGTGGAGTGGGATTCCTGTGGTGTGTGAAGAATCCTCATATGTTAACTTATATGCGGTACAAATCACATTATTCTGTAGGCATTATTCTGGCATTATTCTTCTCTCGTAAGTGCCCAACATATCACCAGGTGGTGTGTTGGGCAGTCTCTCATCTATAGAGGCAGGGCCTAAAATGAACACCTGCCACCTGCGGGTTTAGGCATGGGTGGGTAAGACATTCATTCCAGCAGCCACGTTGGTGGGTAAGACATTCATTCCAGTAGCCACGTTGGTGGGTAAGACATTCATTCCAGCAGCCATGTTGGTGGGTAAGACATTCATTCCAGTAGCCACGTTGGTGGGTAAGACATTCATTCAAGCAGCCACGTTGGTGGGTAAGACATTCATTCCAGTAGCCACGTTGGTGGGTAAGACATTCATTCCAGTAGCCACGTTGGTGGGTAAGACATTCATTCCAGCAGCCACGTTGGTGGGTAAGACATTCATTCCAGTAGCCACGTTGGTGGGTAAGACATTCATTCCAGCAGCCACGTTGGTGGGTAAGACATTCATTCCAGTAGCCACGTTGGTGGGTAAGACCTTCATTCCAGTAGCCACGTTGGTGGGTAAGACATTCATTCCAGCAGCCACGTTGAAACTAAGTAGAACACATTTATTCATTCTTGTTCACAATATTTGATTGATGGGATTATCATTGTGTGTGTGTGTGTGTGTGTGTGTGTGTGTGTGTGTATACAGGTGTGTGTATGTACCTGGCACCAGGGCTTGGGCAGCCTGCTGTGTTTCCTCTGGTAGCTGTGTAGAGCCTGGAAGCCCAGGTACAGGTGTGTGTGTGTGTGTGTGTGTGTGTGTATACAGGTGTGTGTACGTACCTGGCACCAGGGCTTGGGAAGCAAAAGGTGGCGCTACAAAGTATTAACTTAAGGGGGCTGAATAATTTTGCACGCCCAATTTTTCAGTTTTTGATTTGTTAAAAAAGTTTGAAATATCCAATAAATGTCGTTCCACTTCATGATTGTGTCCCACTTGTTGTTGATTCTTCACAAAAAAATACAGTTTTATATCTTTATGTTTGAAGCCTGAAATGTGGCAAAAGGTCGCAAAGTTCAAGGGGGCTGAATACTTTCGCAAGGCACTGTATGTACCTGGCACCAGGGCTTGGGCAGCCTGCTGTTTCCTCTGGTAGCTGTGTAGAGCCTGGAAGCCCAGGTACAGGTGTGTGTGTGTGTGTGTGTGTGTATACAGGTGTGTGTATGTACCTGGCACCAGGGCTTGGGCAGCCTGCTGTGCTTCCTCTGGTAGCTGTGTAGAGCCTGGAAGCCCAGGTGAAGCTGTCCTGGTCGCTCAAACTTAGCAAAGTCTGTCACCACAAACTCTGGCTCTGTCATGGAAGTGGTGAAGGATTTCTACAGAGAGAGAGAGAAGGCGAGACGCGAATTAACTCAACCTTTCTTCCAGCAAGTAATAGTGAACTATGCACTGTTGGAGATTATTTTACTGGTGAAATCTTCACGTCGTGGTTAGTCAGCAATTACTTTTCCCCCCATTGATCTGTTACGCAACCTGCGCATTTTACCAGGCTACATTAAACATTGGTCTAATGACAGTAAACTGTCTGCCACATCACAGTAACAGAACGGTTTAACGAGAACCAACACATTCCACCCTCTACATGAACTTGACACCATGACATGTGGACAATGTCTGGTACTTACGAAGGCCACCTTCTGGGGCATCTTGACCTGAGAGACGATGCCTCCCCTGACGTAGTCGGAGAAACCTGTGGTGTCACAGATACTGAAGGTGTAGGGGCCTGGACGGAGAGAGAGAGAGGGGGACGGAGAGAGAGAGAGAGAGGGGGACGGAGAGAGAGAGAGAGAGGGGGACGGAGAGAGAGAGGGGGGGACGGAGAGAGAGGGGGGGGGCGGAGAGAGAGGGGGGGGACGGAGAGAGGGGGGGGGACGGAGAGAGAGAGGGGGGGACGGAGAGAGAGAGAGGGGGGGACGGAGAGAGAGAGGGGGGGGACGGAGAGAGAGAGGGGGGGGACGGAGAGAGACAGGGGGGACGGAGAGAGAGAGGGGGGGACGGAGAGAGAGAGGGGGTGACGGAGAGAGGGGGGGGACGGAGAGAGAGGGGGGGACGGAGAGAGAGAGGGGGGGGACGGAGAGAGAGGGGGGGGGGACGGAGAGAGGGGGGGGGGGACGGAGAGAGAGAGGGGGGGGCGGAGAGAGAGAGGGGGGGACGGAGAGAGAGAGGGGGGGACGGAGAGAGAGAGGGGGGGGACGGAGAGAGAGGGGGGGGGGGACGGAGAGAGAGGGGGGGGCGGAAAGAGAGAGGGGGGGGCGGAAAGAGAGAACGTACTGACTTCAGAAGACTTCTTCCAGAATATTGAATAGGAAATACATGGATGGTCCCAGTAGTACCGTGATACACAGCCTGGTCCCAGTAGTACTGTGATACACAGCCTGGTCCCAGTAGTACCGTGATACACAGCCTGGTCCCAGTAGTACCGTGATACACAGCCTGGTCCCAGTAGTACTGTGATACACAGCCTGGTCCCAGTAGTACTGTGATTCACAGCCTGGTCCCAGTAGTACTGTGATACACAGCCTGGTCCCAGTAGTACCGTGATACACAGCCTGGTCCCAGTAGTACTGTGATACACAGCCTGGTCCCAGTAGTACAGTGATACACAGCCTGGTCCCAGTAGTACTGTGATACACAGCCTGGTCCCAGTAGTACTGTGATACACAGCCTGGTCCCAGTAGTACCGTGATACACAGCCTGGTCCCAGTAGTACTGTGATACACAGCCTGGTCCCAGTAGTACTGTGATACACAGCCTGGTCCCAGTAGTACCGTGATACACAGCCTGGTCCCAGTAGTACTGTGATACACAGCCTGGTCCCAGTAGTACCGTGATACACAGCCTGGTCCCAGTAGTACCGTGATACACAGCCTGGTCCCAGTAGTACTGTGATTCACAGCCTGGTCCCAGTAGTACCGTGATACACAGCCTGGTCCCAGTAGTACTGTGATACACAGCCTGGTCCCAGTAGTACCGTGATACACAGCCTGGTCCCAGTAGTACTGTGATTCACAGCCTGGTCCCAGTAGTACCGTGATACACAGCCTGGTCCCAGTAGTACTGTGATTCACAGCCTGGTCCCAGTAGTACTGTGATACACAGCCTGGTCCCAGTAGTACTGTGATTCACAGCCTGGTCCCAGTAGTACTGTGATACACAGCCTGGTCCCAGTAGTACTGTGATACACAGCCTGGTCCCAGTAGTACTGTGATTCACAGCCTGGTCCCAGTAGTACTGTGATACACAGCCTGGTCCCAGTAGTACTGTGATTCACAGCCTGGTCCCAGTAGTACTGTGATACACAGCCTGGTCCCAGTAGTACCGTGATTCACAGCCTGGTCCCAGTAGTACTGTGATACACAGCCTGGTCCCAGTAGTACCGTGATACACAGCCTGGTCCCAGTAGTACTGTGATACACAGCCTGGTCCCAGTAGTACTGTGATTCACAGCCTGGTCCCAGTAGTACTGTGATACACAGCCTGGTCCCAGTAGTACCGTGATACACAGCCTGGTCCCAGTAGTACTGTGATTCGCAGCCTGGTCCCAGTAGTACTGTGATACACAGCCTGGTCCCAGTAGTACTGTGATACACAGCCTGGTCCCAGTAGTACTGTGATACACAGCCTGGTCCCAGTAGTACTGTGATACACAGCCTGGTCCCAGTAGTACTGTGATACACAGCCTGGTCCCAGTAGTACTGTGATACACAGCCTGGTCCCAGTAGTACTGTGATACACAGCCTGGTCCCAGTAGTACTGTGATTCGCAGCCTGGTCCCAGTAGTACTGTGATACACAGCCTGGTCCCAGTAGTACTGTGATACACAGCCTGGTCCCAGTAGTACTGTGATACACAGCCTGGTCCCAGTAGTACTGTGATACACAGCCTGGTCCCAGTAGTACTGTGATACACAGCCTGGTCCCAGTAGTACTGTGATACACAGCCTGGTCCCAGTAGTACTGTGATACACAGCCTGGTCCCAGTAGTACTGTGATACACAGCCTGGTCCCAGTAGTACCGTGATACACAGCCTGGTCCCAGTAGTACCGTGATACGCAGCCTGGGCCCAGTAGTACCGTGATACACAGCCTGGTCCCAGTAGTACCGTGATACGCAGCCTGGTCCCAGTAGTACCGTGATTCGCAGCCTGGTCCCAGTAGTACCGTGATACGCAGCCTGGTCCCAGTAGTACCGTGATACGCAGCCTGGTCCCAGTAGTACCGTGATACGCAGCCTGGTCCCAGTAGTACCGTGATTCGCAGCCTGGTCCCAGTAGTACTGTGATTCGCAGCCTGGTCCCAGTAGTACTGTGATTCGCAGCCTGGTCCCAGTAGTACTGTGATTCGCAGCCTGGTCCCAGTAGTACTGTGATTCGCAGCCTGGTCCCAGTAGTACTGTGATTCGCAGCCTGGTCCCAGTAGTACTGTGATTCGCAGCCTGGTCCCAGTAGTACTGTGATTCGCAGCCTGGTCCCAGTAGTACTGTGATTCGCAGCCTGGTCCCAGTAGTACTGTGATTCGCAGCCTGGTCCCAGTAGTACTGTGATTCGCAGCCTGGTCCCAGTAGTACTGTGATTCGCAGCCTGGTCCCAGTAGTACTGTGATTCGCAGCCTGGTCCCAGTAGTACTGTGATTCGCAGCCTGGTCCCAGTAGTACTGTGATTCGCAGCCTGGTCCCAGTAGTACTGTGATTCGCAGCCTGGTCCCAGTAGTACTGTGATTCGCAGCCTGGTCCCAGTAGTACTGTGATTCGCAGCCTGGTCCCAGTAGTACTGTGATTCGCAGCCTGGTCCCAGTAGTACTGTGATTCGCAGCCTGGTCCCAGTAGTACTGTGATACACAGCCTGGTCCCAGTAGTACTGTGATTCACAGCCTGGTCCCAGTAGTACTGTGATTCGCAGCCTGGTCCCAGTAGTACTGTGATTCGCAGCCTGGTCCCAGTAGTACTGTGATACACAGCCTGGTCCCAGTAGTACTGTGATTCGCAGCCTGGTCCCAGTAGTACTGTGATTCACAGCCTGGTCCCAGTAGTACTGTGATTCGCAGCCTGGTCCCAGTAGTACTGTGATTCGCAGCCTGGTCCCAGTAGTACTGTGATTCGCAGCCTGGTCCCAGTAGTACTGTGATTCGCAGCCTGGTCCCAGTAGTACTGTGATTCGCAGCCTGGTCCCAGTAGTACTGTGATTCGCAGCCTGGTCAAATAAATGGGATAGTTAGACCTAACAACTAGAAATGGGCAGATGGTTTAGTAAGTGGTGTCAGGTGTGGTCACGGGATGTTTCCAAGTGTCCCTAAACCTCTCCAAAGTGGCATATGTCTAAAGAGATCATTCCAGTGCTATTATGTTTTTCCAATCCCTAAATGCAATTTGTTCAGACCTCCCTTTTCCTGTAGTCCACGATCACCTCCTTTGTCTTGCTCATGGAGGGAGAGGTTGTTGTCCTGATACCACACTGCCAGGTCTCTGACCTCCTCCCTGTAGGCTCTCATCATTGTCGGTGATCTGGCCTACCACTGTTGTGTCGTCTGCAAACTTAATGGTTGTGTTGGGAGTCATGCTTGGCCACGCAATCGCGGGTGAACAGAGAGTACAGGAGGGGACTAAGCACGCACCCCTGAGGGGCTCCAGTGTTGAGGATTAGCATGGCAGATGTGCTGTTAACTACCCTCACCACCTGGGGGCGGCCCGTCAGGACGTCCAGGATCCAGAGGGAGGCGTCTCACATTCTCACGTAGGTGTTCCTTTCGTCCAGGTGGGAAAGGGCAGCATGGAGTGCGAGATTGCTTCATCTGTGGATCTGTTGGGGCGCTATGCGAATTGAAGGGGCCTAGGATTTCCGGGATGATGGTGTTGATGTGAGTCATGACCAGCCTTTCGAAGCATTTCATGGCTACAGACGTGAGTGCTACGGGTTGGTAGTCATCTAGGCAGGTTACCTTAGTGTTCTTGGGCACAGGGACTACGGTCGTCTGTTTGAAACATGTAGGTATTACAGACTCCGTCAGGGAGAGTTTGAAAATATCAGTGACACTTGCCAGTTGTTCCGTGCATACCCCGAGTACACGTCCTGGTAATCCAGCTGGCCCTGCGGCTTTGTGAATGGAGCCTGGTCTGGGGAAGGAGTATATCCTTCTCGTCGTACTCAATAAAGAAAACAAATCTTTGTCCAGTTCGAGGTGAGTAATCGCTGTACTGATTTACAGAAGCTCTTTTCGGTCAAAGAGACGGTAGCAGCAACATTGTGTACAAAATAACACAAAAAAAAAATCACAAAATACCACAGTTGATTAGGCTGATACTAAGTATTGCTACAGGATAGGACTCACCCAAGGTCTTGATCTCTATTGGCTGGCAGCTGTTGAGCTCCGTCATGCCCTGCACCTCAGTGAAGATCACAGAGTCTCCACTCTCAAACCCGTGGCGAGCCTCGTCCAAACACGTCACCACGCCTGCTGCATCCTAACAGGGTGAGAAGCAGGGATGAGATCTGCACAGCATGGGAAGCCAGGAACAGAGGTTACCAGCTCCACTCCATGATAAAATTAAAATGTAAGAGTACTAGGAAGACTGGGGAAGGGGGTGTATGTATCACACATATGATGAGTGGTCCTTCGTTGCTCTTTGTAGAGCACGGCGCTTGTAACACAAGGGGGTAGTGGGTTCGATTCCCGGGGCCACCCATAAGTAAAATGGATGCACGCATGACTAAGTCGCTTTGGATAAAAGCATCTGCTGAACGGCATATCAGTCAGTGTTTCCAAAACTGCTTTTCTTATCCTGAAATGGTACACACTGACAACCGTCCCAGTGTTTAGCCGAGTTCCAGACTGAGTTCTGGTGTAGCGAGGTACTAATCAGAGGGGCTCCTGGTATCAAACCACAGCATCTACAGCTCCAGTAGTGGACTAACCAAACAGCTCCAGTAGTGGACTAACCAAACAGCTCCAGTAGTGGACTAACCAAACAGCTCCAGTAGTGGACTAACCAAACAGCTCCAGCAGTGGACTAACCAAACAGCTCCAGCAGTGGACTAACCAAACAGCTCCAGCAGTGGGCTAACCACACAGCTCCAGTAGTGGGCTAACCAAACAGCTCCAGTAGTGGACTAACCAAACAGCTCCAGTAGTGGACTAACCAAACAGCTCCGGTAGTGGACTAACCAAACAGCTCCGGTAGTGGGCTAACCAAACAGCTCCAGTAGTGGACTAACCAAACAGCTCCAGTAGTGGACTAACCAAACAGCTCCGGTAGTGGGCTAACCAAACAGCTCCGGTAGTGGGCTAACCAAACAGCTCCGGTAGTGGGCTAACCAAACAGCTCCAGTAGTGGACTAACCAAACAGCTCCAGTAGTGGACTAACCAAACAGCTCCAGTAGTGGACTAACCAAACAGCTCCAGTAGTGGACTACCCTCCGTTACAGTTCAGGGGACGCGCTGCTCTGCCTTTCCAGATGCTGTAACTAGCCAGTTGGTCGTCTCTTCTCTCTGCAGTCGGGTGCTGCATTCCGGCTGAGCCTTGGATACAGCAGCCGGTATATTGGCTGAGCCTTGGATACAGCAGCCGGTATATCGGCTGAGCCTTGGATACAGCAGCCGGTATATCGGCTGAGCCTTGGATACAGCAGCCGGTATATCGGCTGAGCCTTGGATACAGCAGCCGGTATATCGGCTGAGCCTTGGATACAGCAGCCGGTATATCGGCTGAGCATTGGATACAGCAGCCGGTATATCGGCTGAGCCTTGGATACAGCAGCCGGTATATCGGCTGAGCCTTGGATACAGCAGCCGGTATATCGGCTGAGCCTTGGATACAGCAGCCGGTATATCGGCTGAGCCTTGGATACAGCAGCCGGTATATCGGCTGAGCCTTGGATACAGCAGCCGGTATATCGGCTGAGCCTTGGATACAGCAGCCGGTATATTTGGCTGAGCCTTGGATACAGCAGCCGGTATATATTGGCTGAGCCTTGGATACAGCAGCCGGTATATTGGCTGAGCCTTGGATACAGCAGAGTATTGCCCCAAACGCGGATCACTCGTTCGCTTACAGCCAGTAGTGATCCAACCCTCCCAAACTTTACTCATTGGATCTACACGAATCACGCAGGTCACCTATTTTGGATTCAAAACGGCGAATTTCACCGTAAGGTGACTAGTTTGCATCCCTGTATTTTGATAAAATTATACAATTATTAGTGGGTCTCAAATGTGTATAATTTCACAAGCCCTGAATTCATGACATTAATTTCTGTCTGAAAAGCAGCGTATTTGACCTTTAAAATTGTACAACAAAAAGCTTATTTAGACTTAAAAACCTCCACAGCCTGAATTGTAGTAAAGGTACTAACCTTGGTGATCATGGAGATCATAGCAGAGAGAGGCTGCTCTCCGTTGGTATCGATCACCAGCATCTCCTCTCCGAAGTCACAGAAGAGCTGTCCGAAGAGTCCCCGTGTGTCAGCGATCACCAGCTTGATGCCGTTACTGTGACAGAAGTCTCCGACACGCTGCTGCTCTTCTAGAGGGGAGTTGGTCAGGACCACAACCTACAACACAGAGACGCGTTATCACACATTCAATGTGATTATGAAAAATATATATTAATTCAGAAGAGAATTGCATTAAAAACAAAGTCCAAAATCCGTCTCGACCATATATGGTGGGAGAATATAGCATGATTAGAGTGAACAGAAGGTCGTCATGGCAACGGTCAAAAAGAGGTCGCTGCTCAATTCAACTCACTGCTCCGTGGCAACGAGGTCCATCAAACACCAACTGACGAGCTAGCGCCTGCAGGTTCCTGTGTGATAACTCCTGTTTCTGTAGTGAGACCCCTTGATGTACAGTACACCCCTGGACATTACCTGTACCAGTGTAATGCATCTAAACAGGTAACCTCACCTGGAACGGAGGCAGGTAGTCGTCGGTGAGGGCTCCAGTATAATATAGTTTAAGAGGTGTTCAAGTGTGTTAACTTCTGTGCAGCCTGATTGTGGCGCTAACATGACACAGTCCAGACTCCCAGTGCAGGCCAGCAGTGAGTTAGTGGAGCTAACATGATGCAGTCCAGACTCCCAGTGCAGGCCAGCAGTGAGTTAGTGGAGCTAACATGATGCAGTCCAGACTCCCAGTGCAGGCCAGCAGTGAGTTAGTGGAGCTAACATGATGCAGCCCAGACTCCCAGGCTAGCAGTGAGTTAGTGGAGCTAACATGATGCAGCCCAGACTCTCAGTACAGGCTAGCAGTGAGTTAGTGGAGCTAACATGATACAGCCCAGACTCCCAGGCTAGCAGTGAGTTAGTGGAGCTAACATGATACAGCCCAGACTCCCAGGCTAGCAGTGAGTTAGTGGAGCTAACATGATACAGCCCAGACTCCCAGGCTAGCAGTGAGTTAGTGGAGCTAACATGATGCAGCCCAGACTCTCAGTACAGGCTAGCAGTGAGTTAGTGGAGCTAACATGATGCAGTCCAGACTCTCAGTAAAGGCTAGCAGTGAGTTAGTGGAGCTAACATGATGCAGCCCAGACTCCCAGGCTAGCAGGAAGTTAGTGGAGCTAACATGATGCAGTCCAGACTCCCAGGCTAGCAGTGAGTTAGTGGAGCTAACATGATGCAGTCCAGACTCCCAGGCTAGCAGTGAGTTAGTGGAGCTAACATGATGCAGTCCAGACTCCCAGTGCAGGCCAGCAGTGAGTTAGTGGAGCTAACATGATGCAGCCCAGACTCCCAGGCTAGCAGGAAGTTAGTGGAGCTAACATGATGCAGCCCAGACTCCCAGGTTAGCAGTGAGTTAGTGGAGCTAACATGATGCAGTCCAGACTCTCAGTACAGGCTAGCAGTGAGTTAGTGGAGCTAACATGATGCAGTCCAGACTCTCAGTACAGGCTAGCAGTGAGTTAGTGGAGCTAACATGATGCAGCCCAGACTCCCAGGCTAGCAGTGAGTTAGTGGAGCTAAGATGATACAGCCCAGACTCCCAGGCTAGCAGTGAGTTAGTGGAGCTAACATGATGCAGCCCAGACTCCCAGGCTAGCAGTGAGTTAGTGGAGCTAACATGATGCAGCCCAGACTCCCAGGCTAGCAGTGAGTTAGTGGAGCTAACATGATGCAGTCCAGACTCCCAGGCTAGCAGTGAGTTAGTGGAGCTAACATGATGCAGCCCAGACTCCCAGGTTAGCAGGGAGTTAGTGGAGCTAACATGATGCAGCCCAGACTCCCAGGTTAGCAGGGAGTTAGTGGAGCTAACATGATGCAGTCCAGACTCTCAGTACAGGCTAGCAGGGAGTTAGTGGAGCTAACATGATACAGCCCAGACTCCCAGGCTAGCAGGGAGTTAGTGGAGCTAACATGGTACAGCCCAGACTCCCAGTACAGGCTAGAGGTTGGCTGGGATGATGGACAGGCTTGATCACAGACACATTTGACAGAAGTCCTAAAAATACATTCTAGTAGGGATCCATTTTTCAAGTTTTAGTATGCAAAATGTACCACAGTCAGTATACCGTGCAACACTAGTCATCAGTAAGGGCTCCAGTGTAATGTAGTTTAACCAGGCAATGGGGGTTGATGGGTAATGTAGTTTATACCCTACCTGGAACAGTGAGGGTGAGGGCTTCAGAGCAATGTAGTTTCACTAGGTAAGGGGGTAGATGGGTAATGTAGTTTTACCTGAAACTGAGTCAGGTAATCATCGGTGAGGGCTTCAGTGTAGGCCACTACTGGTACGTAGCTGTTGAGTTCAGCCAGGCGAGTCTGAGACACCTCAGCCCTGTTCTTCCCCAGATCCTCTTCTCTCAGGTAGAACTGGAGACAAAGACAGGGCCGTGACAGAGACAGGGCCGTGACAGAGACAGGGCCGTGACAGAGACAGGGCCGTGACAGAGACAGGGCCGTGACAGAGACAGGGCCGTGACAGAGACAGGGCCGTGACAGAGACAGGGCCGTGACAGAGACAGGGCCGTGACAGAGACAGGGTTATCACAGAGGTGTTACAGAGACAGGGTCATTACAGAGACAGGGTCGTTACAGAGACAGGGTCGTTACAGAGACAGGTCCTCTTCTCTCAGGTGGAACTAAATGGAAACTAACAACATGATCCAAACAATATCATCTTGACCTGAGCATGCCCAAAGAGAAGCTCCACAAACACACATCACGTACCTGTGAGGAGAGGTCTCTCCACTCG
The DNA here is from genome assembly GCF_057628025.1 of Oncorhynchus mykiss. NCBI lineage: Eukaryota > Metazoa > Chordata > Actinopteri > Salmoniformes > Salmonidae > Oncorhynchus > Oncorhynchus mykiss. The sequence goes on from NC_143037.1 coordinate 79,880,764, forward strand.
GCCTGTCCCTGGTCGTGCAGGGTAACACTCTTGACTCCTCCTAGGATGACGTTCTTAGCGATCTCCACGCCCAGCCCTCTCAGCCCTGAGACTAGGACGTTGGAGCTCTGCATGCGCTTCATAGCATCATGGCCCAACACGTAGCTATGGAGGAGAGAATACAGGCTTTATAAGACTACATAACACCTCTACAACACTACGTCAGCCCTCTCAGCCCTGAGACCAGGACGTTGGAGCTCTACGGAGAGAGACCAGAGCTGTGTTCAAATACTCACACTAATAGTACTATTTGTGAAGTAAATTGAGTATATAGTATGGATATAGTTAGTATGACAAGTTTCCGGACATCGTACAATATTTGCCAAAATATGTAGTACACACGCAGTGGACACTATTTCTGTGCTTTTTGGGCCCATAATGCAACTCTTCAGAAAATGGGTGTGGCTTCACATCATTTTCAGATTTGACGAAAATATGCAGCCGAAGTCCAACGAGAGCGAATACAAATTCATTGTTTAACTTCTTAAGGTATAGGGGGCAGCATTTTCACTTTTGGATAAATAGCGTGCCCAATTTCAACTTCCTGCTACTCATGCCAAGAATATAAGATATGCATATTATTAGTAGATTTGGATAGAAAAACTCTTTTTAAAACCTGTTTGAATCATGTCTGTGAATATAACAGAACTTATGTAGCAGGAAAAACCCGAGGACTAACCGTTGAGAATATATATATTTTTTTTTTGAGGTCTCTGTTTGTTCAGTGACTTCTCATTGGGAAACGATATTTCTTAGGCACTTGTTTTCAGTTCCTACCGCTTCCACTGGTTGTCACCAATCTTTGGAATTTGGTTGAAGTTATTCCTTTGTGCAATGAAGAAGTACGGCCATCTATGAAATGGGTAACACTGTTGAGAGTTGCGCAAGACTTGAAAAGTAGCGTTAGTTTCCTCTCGTCCTCTATTGAAAACAGATAGACCCGTCTTCAATTTGATCGATTATTAACGTTTAAAAATACCTGAAGTTGTAATACAAAAGTAGTTTGAAATGTTTTGGCAAAGTTTACAGGCAACTTTTGAGATATTTTGTAGTGACGTTGCGCAATCTGGAAGCTGTTTTTTTCTGGATCGAACGCGCCAAATAAATGGACATTTTGGATATATATGGACAGAATTAATCGAACCAAAGGACCATTTGTGATGTTTATGGGACATATTGGAGTGCCAACAGAAGAAGCTTGTCAAAGGTAAGGCATGATTTATATTTTATTTCTGCGTTTTGTGTAGCGCCTGCAGTATGTTAGCTATGCTGTCCTTATGAACCACATAGCATATCATTACAGCAGTATGTACTGGTATGTTAGCTACACTGTCCTTATGAACCACATAGCATATCATTACAGCAGTATGTACTGGTATGTTAGTTAGCTACGCTGTCCTTATGAACCACATAGCATATCATTACAGCAGTATGTACTGGTATGTTAGTTAAGCTACGCTGTCCTTATGAACCACATAGCATATCATTACAGCAGTATGTACTGGTATGTTAGTTAGCTATGCTGTCCTTATGAACCACATAGCATATCATTACAGCAGTATGCACTGGTATGTTAGTTAGCTACGCTGTCCTTATGAACCACATAGCATATCATTACAGCAGTATGTACTGGTATGTTAGCTACGCTGTCCTTATGAACCACATAGCATATCATTACAGCAGTATGTACTGGTATGTTAGCTACGCTGTCCTTATGAACCACATAGCATATCATTACAGCAGTATGTACTGGTATGTTAGTTAGCTACGCTGTCCTTATGAACCACATAGCATATCATTACAGCAGTATGTACTGGTATGTTAGTTAGCTACGCTGTCCTTATGAACCACATAGCATATCATTACAGCAGTATGTACTGGTATGTTAGTTAGCTACGCTGTCCTTATGAACCACATAGCATATCATTACAGCAGTATGTACTGGTATGTTAGTTAGCTACGCTGTCCTTATGAACCACATAGCATATCCTTACAGCAGAATGCCAGTATATTAACTATATGCTGTAGGCTAACTAACTACCCAACGTTCATTGACTTGATTGTTCCCGTCATTCTTAGCTTAGCGGTAAAGTCATAGTGCGTTCTCAATGGACATTCAGGTGCTTTCGTAAATTCTCTCTGTCTATCTACTCCGATTTCAGAGCACTCTGGTCTGAGTGTATCAGAGAGCAGAATAACGGACGAATTTACCAACGCTCAACACCCGTTGAATATGGCCAGTATCAGTAAACATCGGCAAAAAATGCATCATTAAATTGTTGCCTGCAGCAGTTTGTCACCAACGCTCAAGGGTTATAGATATGGTACTTACAGCTGTCTGGAGTACAGGCCTTCATCGATCTCAGCATCATTGCCATTCTTAGCCATGCCCTGGAGAACAACAGGAGTGAGAACCAGTCAAACTAACCCAGCAGTATGAGAGACAGTTCAGTTGTGACAGACACAGAAGACAAACAGTGTGTGTGTGTGTGTACGTACGTTGGTGGGTGTGTGAGACAGTTCAGTTCTGACAGAGTTAGAGGAGGAGCAGTGAGATCCCGTCTTCGTCTCTGAGTCTGACACGCGACGCTTCTTGGACAGCGGCGAGCTGGACATCTGAAAACAAACACAATTATTAGGTTGACAACCTAACAGAGACATACACACAGACAACATACCCAGTACTGGCCCCCTGTCTGGAAGATCAACCCCACCGTTTGGTACATTCGTTATATTGATATCGAACACGTCACCCTCCCTAGGAGAGGAGGGTGGCCTCGACAATTTATTGTTAAAACGAGAGGCTGCCTGGATCTTTAATTTAAAGAACCTTGCCCCCGTCGGTCTCAACGTAGACTTTGATCTGAAGACATTCTTGTGATTATTGTGGATTTTGCAATTGTAAATGTTTGTAGGCTTATCTAGCCACATTGCATCTATGACCGTATGCTATCCATTAGTCTATGTAGCCCTATTGTATCTATGACCGTATGCTATCCATTAGCCTATGTAGCCCTATTGTATCTATGACCGTATGCTATCCATTAGCCTATGTAGCCCTATTGTATCTATGACCATATGCTATCCATTAGTCTATGTAGCCCTATTGTATCTATGACCGTATGCTATCCATTAGCCTATGTAGCCATATTGTATCTATGACCGTATGCTATCCCTTAACCTATGTAGCCATATTGTATCTATGACCGTATGCTATCCATTAGCCAATGTAGCCATATTGTATCTATGACCGTATGCTATCCCTTAACCTATGTAGCCATATTGTATCTATGACCGTATGCTATCCCTTAACCTATGTAGCCATATTGTATCTATGACTGTATGCTATCCCTTAGCCAATGTAGCCATATTGTATCTATGACCGTATGCTATCCCTTAACCTATGTAGCCATATTGTATCTATGACCGTATGCTATCCCTTAACCTATGTAGCCATATTGTATCTATGACCGTATGCTATCCCTTAACCTATGTAGCCATATTGTATCTATGACTGTATGCTATCCCTTAGCCAATGTAGCCATATTGTATCTATGATCGTATGCTATCCCTTAGCCAATGTAGCCATATTGTATCTATGACCGTATGCTATCCCTTAGCCTATGTAGCCATATTGTATCTATGATCGTATGCTATCCCTTAACCTATGTAGCCATATTGTATCTATGATCGTATGCTATCCATTCATGTTTTTTATATGTTCAATTTATATATCAGTAAATCAACCAATGATATCAAGCCACAGCCGGCCATGATTACAGACACCTGTGTGTGTCCTTTCAAACTCTATAAACTAGTATCCCACAGTGTTTGTCATTATACCCTGAGGAAGGCTGTTGAAATGTTGGTTGTTCTATTATTACATCTGAGCTCCTAGAGTGTGAGGCTCTCCTTTCTGTCTGACAACACAGACACACACACAGTCCTAACAGGAGTCTGTAGACTAACATACTGCAGTACCCGGACAGCCCTGACACAACCTCCTGAAGACTTCAAAATCAAAACATGAAATTTTGATGACCGTGATAGTGTGTAAATTATGATTTAGTTGGTAAGTCATTATTTAGTTGGTAAGTCATTATTTAGTTGGTAAGTCATTATTTAGTTGGTAAGTCATCTCAGTGCAATGAGACTGCCTGACCAACAACTGACTAAATCCTTGCCGTCTGACCAGCCAATGTCAATATAGGATTAAATGAGGACTGCAGGTGAATGCATTTTCCTTCAAACAGCTGATGTAACAGTTGTAAGAATTGACAAGAGAGTCATGACTTAGCTATCCTCCTACCCTGCCTTTCGAAGGTCTTCGAAAGCCAAGTCAACAAACAGATTACCGACCATTTCGAATCTCACCGCACCTTCTCTGCTATGCAATCTGGTTTCAGAGCTGGTCATGGGTGCAACTCAGCCACGCTCAAGGTCCTAAACGATATCTTAACCGCCATCGATAAGAAACATTACTGTGCAGCCGTATTCATTGATCTGGCCAAGGCTTTTGACTCTTGTCAATCACCACATCCTCATCGGCAGACTCGACAGCCTTGGTTTCTCAATTGATTGCCTCGCCTGGTTCACCAACTACTTCTCTGATAGAGTTCAGTGTGTCAAATCGGAGGGTCTGCTGTCCGGACCTCTGGCAGTCTCTAAGGGGGTGCCACAGGGGTTCAATTCTTGGACCGACTCTCTTCTCTGTATACATCAATGAGGTCGCTCTTGCTGCTGGTGAGTCTCTGATCCACCTCTACGCAGACGACACCATTCTGTATACTTCTGGCCCTTCTTTGGACACTGTGTTAACAACCCTTCAGGCAAGCTTCAATGCCATACAACTCTCCTTCCGTGGCCTCCAATTGCTCTTGAAAACAAGTAAAACTAAATGCATGCTCTTCAACCGATTGCTACCTGCACCTGCCCGCCTGTCCAACATCACTACTCTGGACGGCTCTGACTTAGAATACGTGGACAACTACAAGTACCTAGGCGTCTGGTTAGACAGTAAACTCTCCTTCCAGACTCACATCAAACATCTCCAATCCAAAGTTAAATTTAGAATTGGCTTCCTATTTCGCAACAGTGCATCCTTCACTCATGCTGCCAAACATACCCTTGTAAAACTGACCATCCTACCAATCCTCGACTTCGGCGATGTCATTTATAAAATAGCATCCAACACTCTACTCAACAAACTGGATGCAGTCTATGACAGTGCAATCCGTTTTGTCACCAAAGCCCCATATACTACCCACCATTGCGACCTGTACACTCTCGTTGGCTGCCCCCGCTTCATACTCGTCGCCAAACCCACTGGCTCCATGTCATCTACAAGACCCAGCTAGGTAAAGTCCCCCCTTATCTCAGCTCGCTGGTCACCATAGCATCTCCCACCTGTAGCACAAGCTCCAACATGTATATCTCTCAGGTCACCCCCAAAACCAATTCTTTCTTTGGCCATCTCTCCTTCCAGTTCTCTGCTGCCAATGACTGGAACGAACTACAAAAATCCCTTAAACTGGAAACACATATCTCCCTCACTAGCTTTAAGCACCAGCTGTCAGAGCAGCTCACAGATTACTGCACCTGTACATAGCCCACCTATAATTTAGCCCAAACAACTACCTCTTTCCCTACTGTATTTATTTTATTTATTTTGCTCCTTTGCACCCCATTATTTTTATTTCTACTTTGCACATTCTTCCATTGCAAATCTACCATTCCAGTGTTTTACTTGCTATATTGTATTTACTTTGCCACCAGGGCCTATTATTGCCTTTACCTCCCTTATCTCACCTCATATGCTCACATCGTATATAGACTTGTTTATACAGTATTGCCTTATCTTGGCCAGGTCGCAATTGTAAATGAGAACTTGTTCTCAACTTGCCTACCTGGTTAAATAAAGGTAAAATAAATAAAATAAAATAAAAGGCTAGACAGAAAACAATAAACGTTCATCCATCCCTCCTTCCACTAACCATCATTCAATTCTACTCACCCCAGAGAAAATATGTATTTAAATTAACGAGCAGCTGCACTGGCCACTAGAGAAACATCCAGTAGAACCTGGACCAGGCCTGAGAAGAGATATGACTAGAGATATCATCAAATATGGATCAGGGCGGTCCCTGGGAACAAGAGCCCTTAATTTTACCCCCTTTTTCCTCCCCAAATTAATGGTGTCCAATTGTTAGTAGTTACTATCTTGTCTCATCGCTACAACTCCCGTACGAGCTCGGGAGAGACGAAGGTCGAAAGCCATGCGTCCTCCGAAACTGTCGCAGCCGGCTGCGACAGGGCCTGGGCTCGAACCCAGAGTCTCTGGTGGCACAGCTAGCACTCTGATCCAGTGCCTTAGACCACTGCGCCACCCGGGAGGCCCGGGGCATTGATTTAAGCCCTACCTCATGCCTGTGACGTTCAGGCCCTACCCCGATTTGCTTTTGTCAAATTTAAGGCACCGTTAGTAAATCTCCTCTCTGTCACTTGATCTCTGCGCAGGCAGATCGCTCTGCATGGTTTCTGCTCATGGGGGTTTGGAGTCTGAGTAACCATAGCAACAGCTCCACTTGGGCTGCTCAATGAAGAGACATGAGATCAGTTAGCAGTTAGCTACTTTTCATCGCTCTAAACTCAGACAAAACTCCAGGGAAATTCTGTGAAATAATCTCTCATCTTAATATTTGGTTATAGCACTTAGTTATAGCACTTCTGACGCCATGTTGTGGTTCTAGTCAGACATGACTAGAATGTGCAGCAGAGCACGAGCAAATGGCTCAGTTTAAACATGTTAGTGATCAATTTAGTGACAGCCGAGCCCTGCCCGTACCCTCGTTATTGATGGAACAAAACAACCCTATCCGGATGAATAACGCCGGGGCCCGTTGGTGTTGGCAGCAGAGCTCTACTGGTAACAGATATGAACAGAGGTATCATCTGTTTCATTTAGAGACAGACCACATACTGGTATTATGTATTATACTATAAGGAAGGCCCACCCCATCTCTACTGGTATTATACTATACCCCCATCTCTAGTGGTATTATACTATACCCCATCTCTACTGGTATCATACTATAAGGAAGGCTATACCCCATCTCTACTGGTATTATACTATAAGGAAAACCCACCCCATCTCTAGTGGTATCATACTATAAGGAAGGCTATACCCCATCTCTACTGGTATTATACTATAAGGAAAACCCACCCCATCTCTAGTGGTATCATACTATAAGGAAGGCCCACCCCATCTCTACTGGTATTATACTATAAGGAAGGCCCACCCCATCTCTACTGGTATTATACTATAAGGAAGGCCCACCCCATCTCTAGTGGTATTATACTATAAGGACGACCCACCCCATCTCTAGTGGTATTGTGTATTATAAACTAGGTGGTTCGAGCCCTGAATGCTGAGAGGCTGACAGCCGTGGCATATTTAAGTGATAACGCCCTAGAAGCCGGTGTTTGGAGGATGCATTGGCACAGGTGTTAGGCCCGATATGAAGTCGAGGGATGGAAAACCGTGCTCTAAACACCGCTTCCAGGGCATTATCACTTTAACATATTTGTACCTTGTCAGCTCGGGGGTTTGAACTCACAACCTTCTGGTTACTAGTCCAACGCTCTAATACACTAGACTACCTGCCACCATAATGACTTTGGTAACCAGTTTTTAATAGCATTAAGGCACCTCGGTGGTTTGTGGTGTATTTATTTAAATCTTTATTTAACCTTCAACTAGGCAAGTCAGTTAAGAACAATTTCTTATTTACAATGACGGCCTACCGCCGGCCAATTGTGCGTTGCCCTGTGGGATTCCCAATCACAGCCGGATTCGAACCAGGGTTTCTGTTGTGACGCCTCAAGCACTGAGATGCAGTGCACTGCTGTGCCACTCGGGAGCCCCTGAGGGTGTGTGGTATATGGACAATATACCACGGCTAAGGGCTGTATCCAGGCACTCCTTGCTGCGTCTCGCATAAGAACAGCCCTAAACGCAAGCCTTAACACTTAATTATACAGTAAGGAAGTCGCAGCACACAAACGCCACTGGTATTGTTAATTATATGTAAGGCCCCGCCCCCCCCATCTCTGCCTAAACACTAAAAAATGCTGATTCAGTAAAACTTTACTGCAGTGAACTGTAGTGGTGCAACGCTTAACAAAACCTCATGGTGGGGGGGGGGGGGGGGGGGCTGTCGTCTAGGCCGCATACAACAACAGCCATTTAGCTATTTAGCTCGAGCACGTCTGGTTATTGATGACAGTCATCACGCGACAAAAAGAAACAGAATATATGGAAATAGTCTCTGTTCACAAAAGCAAATCACAGTCGGTTATTTATACAAAGTTGCGACAGAATTAAAACATCATTAGAAAACGGGTTGAGATCGCACACAAAAGCTATAGGTCTTTAACGTTGTACGAATCTACCGGTAAATAGCAATCAAGTAAGACTCCCACCAAGATAGGACAGCGGTGTTTCCGGGACAGTGTGGGAACAGACCGTAACTTCTAGATTCATGACAACCAGCCAACAAGAGAGGCGGAAATGCCGCATCCACTGCAGCTGCCTGTCGACCCAGCATTATAACTAGCAAGCGCATAGCGACAAGAAACAACGACTGATCTTCTGCAATGGCTAAATGCACACGGGACAAACGGAGGCAAGAGAGAGCGTCAAGTGTCATATGTGGGTACAAAGTAACTCATATCATGGTAAAAATAATAATAATAATTGCCCATCAATAAATAAAATAATCGAAAATACCACAATGATACAGCAAAGTCCAAAACAGAAACAAAAAAGGAATATCATAACATGTGTTCTGTTGGCTAAAACACTCCACGTTATTTCGAGTGAATGAACCCCCCACAAAAAAAATATTGACTGGTTGACAGTCAGCACTGGGGCCCACCGAACCAGTCTACCGAACCAGATAACACACCAACTTAGTCTGTCGTTTTGGTGAACAACAAAAGGGACGTCAAAAATGTCCGGCAACAGCACCAAGAGGCCAAAGCTATTATTAGTAGGCCGTGTGCAGCTGACTAACTAATCACATAAAGTCATTTTGGCAAGTGGATCACTGCTGAATACGGTCGGAACAGGAATAACAACAAAACGTGCCATCACCAGACTGCCTCCCTCCCTGCGCTCGGTCGGTGTAGGGAGACCAGCGCTGCTGGACTGGGGCCTAACGTTGGCACTCAGAGAGCGGAACCGACGGTACGGTTGTGCTGCTACCTTCAGCTAAAACAGAGCCGCTGAGTGGTATATAGCTCTAGCATAGGTAGCAAACATATATGTTTTTAAATAACCCCGAATGCAATATCTAGGCTATGACTAAGCACCTACAATGAATAATCGAGCAGAAATAACAGTATGTACATTACTGGAGTAGCTACTGTAACTAGTTATTTCGCACCTAGTGTCCATTGATTTGCCTGGCTTACCAATAATCCTTCTCTGTCCCTTCTCTGTGCAAACCGCTCCTCTCTTGTGTGTAAACGTCAATAACGATGATTGTTCTGCTGACAAAAATAAATAAAAAATGGGGTGAAAAGGTTTCGGACTATAATGTCGAGTCACTATGTCGTTTAGCTGGTCGAGTCCTGTTTATTCGCGTTCCTGTATTTGCGAGCACAAGACGGGAACAAAAACCAAAATGGCAGAGGTAGATACTCTTTCCTCGAATATCTCTGGCGGAAGGGGTGGCCTCAGCCAGAGAGGAAGACGCGAAGCGAGATGATCCACTTCCATCAAACCTCTGTCCGTAAACAGCGAGCGATAAACTGCCTTGTCGCACTTCGGACGAATCCCACTGTTAGGGCCCGAAACCATCTAGTCATTATATACCGTATCTCTGCCTCCACAAATTCAATGGGCTTTATTGGCATGGGAAACATATGTTTGTTTACATTGTCAAAGTGAAAAGGATAAAAATGTGAAATAAACCAATCAAAATTAAAAGTAAGAGAGACATTTCAAATGTCATATTATATGTGCGCTCTCCAAATCTGCCCCTCATTGGCTAGGACAGATTGAAATCTGTCCGTGCTATCAGGGATCCTTGGGATGTTTCCTTCGGTAAGGGGTTTACGGTAGTTTAAGGGCACGTATGACAGAAAGAGTATATGGTTACCATGGACACTGACTAAACATCTCAAAGAGATAAAAAATATATATATTGCAGCAAAATAAATAAATGTCCTCTCACTGTCAACTGCGTTTATTTTCAGCAAACTTAACATGTGTAAATATTTGTATGAACACAACAAGATTCAACAACAGACAAACTGAACAAGTTCCACGGACATGTGACTAAGATAAATGGAATAATGTGTCCCTGAACAAAGGCAGGGTCAAAATCAAAAGTAACAGTCAGTATCGGGTGTGGCCACCAGCTGCATTAAGTACTGCAGTGCATCTCCTTCTCATGGACTGCACCCAGATTTGCCAGTTCTTGCTGTGAGATGTTACGCCACTCTTCCACAAAGGCACATGCTAGTTCCCGGACATTTCTGGGGGGGAATGGCCCTAGCCCTCACCCTCTGATCCAACAGGTCCCAGATGTGCTCAATGGGATTGAGATCCGGGCTCTTTGCTGGCCATGGCAGAACACTGACATTCCTGCTTGCAGGAAGTCACGCACAGAACGAGCAGTATGGCTGGTGGCATTGTAATGCTGGAGGGTCATGTCAGGATGAGCCTGCAGGAAGGGTACCAAATGAGGGAGGAGGATGTCTTCCCTGTAACGCACAGCGTTGAGATTGCCTGCAATGACATCAAGCTCAGTCCGATGATGCTGTGGCACGCCGCCCTAGACCATGACTTTACCCTCCACCTCCAAATCGATCTCGCTCCAGAGTACAGGCCTCAGTGTAACGCTCATTCCTTCGACGATAAATGCAAATCCGACCATCACCCCTGGTGAGACAAAACCTGTCTGTTCCAGCAGCTGTGGGTTTGTGCCCATAGGCAACGCTGTTGCTGGAGATGTAAGGCAGGTCCTCACCAGACAACAGGCCTACAAGCCCTTAGTCCAGTCTCTCTCAGCATATTGCAGACAGTCTGAGCACTGATGGAGGGATTGTGCGTTCCTGGTGTAACTCGGGCAGTTGTTGTTGCCATCCTGTACCTGTCCCGCAGGTGTGATGTTTGGATATGCAGGTGTTGTTACACGTGGTCTGCCACTGTGAGGATGATCAGCTGTCCGTCCGGTCTTGCCGTAGCGCTGTCTTAGGCGTCTCACAGAACGGACATTGCAATTTATTGCCCTGGCCACATCTGCAGTCCTCATGCCTCCTTGCAGCATGCCTAAGGCACGTTCACGCAGAAGGGCAAGGACTCTGGGAATCCTTCTTTGTGTTTTTCAGAGTCAGTAGAAAGGCCTCTTTAGTGTCCTTAGTTTTCATAACTGACCTTAATTGCCTACAGTCTGTAAGCTGTAGTGTCTTAACTTCTTATGGCTGCAGGGGCAGTATTGAGTAGCTTGGATCAAAAGGTGCCCAGAGGTGCCAAGAGTAAACTGCCTGCTCCTCAGTCCCAGATGCTAATATATGCATATTATTATTAGTATTGGATAGAAAACACTCTGAAGTTTCTAAAACAGTTTGAATGATGTCTGTGAGTATAACAGAACTCATATGGCAGGCAAAAACCAGAGAAAAAATCCAACCAGGAAGTGGGAAATCTGAGGTTGGTCGATTTTTAACTCAGCCCCTATCAAAGATAGTGGGATATTGGTCATGTTGCACTTCCTAAGGCTTCCACTAGATGTCAACCGTCTTTAGAAATGTGTTTGAGGCTTCTACTATGAAGGGGGGCTGAATGAGAGGGGAATGGGTCAGAGGCCTGCCAGCAGTCACACGCTGGTCACGTGCATTTCACATGAGAGGTATCTCTCGTTCCTTTGCTTTTCTGAAGACAAAGGAATTCTCCAGTTGGAATATTATTGAAGATTTATGTTAAAAACATCCTAAAGATTGATACATCGTTTGACAAGTTTCTGTAGCGGAACTTTTTGACATTTCGACTAGTGAACGCTCTTCGTGAACTTTGATTTGTTTACCAAACGCGCTATTTGGAAAAGTAGCTATTTGGACATAAAGGATGGACATTATCAAACAAAAACATTTATTGTGGAACTGGGATTCCTGGGAGCGCATTCTGATGAAGATCATCAAAGGTAAGTGAATATTTATATATGTTATTTCTGACTTCTGTTGACTACCCAACATGGCGGATATACTGATAACAAGTTCAAACAGGTGCCATTAATACAGGTAACGAGTGGAGGACAGAGGAGCCTCTTAAAGGTCTGTGAGAGCCAGAAACATTGCTTGTTTGTAGGTGACCAAATACTTATTTTCCACCATAATTTGCAAATAAATTCATTAAAAATCCTACAATGTGATTTTCTGGATTTTTTTTCTCATTTTGTCTGTCATAGTTGAAGTGTACCTATGATGAAAATTACAGGCCTCATCTTTTTAAGTGGGAGAACTTGCACAATTGGTGGCTGACTAAACTTTTTTGCCCCACTGTATGTATTTGTTTGTCTGAGTGCCATCCTCAGATTATTGCATGGTTTGAAATCTGACACAGCGGTTGCATTAAGGAGAAGTCTATCTATATTTCCATATATAACACTTGTATTTTCATCGACATTTATAATGAGTATTTCTGTAAATGGATGTGGCTCTCTGCAATATCACCACATGTTTTTGGAACTACTGAACATAACGCACCAATGTAACCTGAGATGTTTGGATTTAAATATGAACGTTATCAAACAAAACATACATGTATTGTGTAACATGAAGTCCTATGAATATCATCTGATGATCATCAAAGGTTAGTGATTAATTCTCTATCTATTTCAGCTTTTTGTGACTCCTCTCTTTGGCTGGAAAAATGGCTGTGTGTGTTTTTGGGACTTGGCTCTGACCTAACAATCGTTTGTGGTTCCTTGATGAAAACCTGCTCCAGAGTGCTCAGGACCTCAGATTGGGATGAAACTTCACCTTCTAACAGGACAACAATCCTAAGCACACAGCCAAGAGAACGCAGGAGTGGCTTTAGGACAAGTCTCTGAATGTCTGAGTGGCCCAGCCAGAGCCCAGACTTGAACCCGATCGAACATCTCTGGAGAGACCTGAAAATAGCTGTTTAGTGAGACTCTCCATCCAACCGAGAGCTTGAGAGGATCTGCAGAGAAGAATGGGATAAACTCACAAAATACAGGTGAGCCAAGCTTGCAGTGTCATACCCAAGAAGACTAGAGGCTATAATCGCTACCAAAGGTGCTTCAACAAAGTACTGAGTAAATCTGAATACTTCTGTAAATATGATCTGTTTTAAAATGTCTAAACTTGTTTCTGCATTGTCGAATAAGGCTGTAATGTAACAAAATGTGGAAAAAGTCAAGGGGTCTGAATACTTTCCAAATGCTCTGTTTAAAAAAAATATGGCACACTTTGTCTGAGTGGACTAATCCATTGTAAAGGCCTGTCTGAGTGAACTAATCCATTTTTTTTCAATTTTTTAAAATTTTACCTTTATTTAACTAGGCAAGTCAGTTAAGAACAAATTCTTATTTTCAATGACGGCCTAGGAACAGTGGGTTAACTGCCTGTTCAGGGGCAGAATGACAGATTTTTACCTTGTCAGCTAAAGGCCTGTCTGAGTGGACTAATCCATTGTAGAGGCCTGTCTCAGTGGACTAATCCATTGTGGAGGCCTGTCTCAGTGGACTAATCCATTGTGGAGGCCTGTCTCAGTGGACTAATCCATTGTGGAGGCCTGTCTGAGTGGACTAATCCATTGTCTAATCCAACTGAGTGCACGGAATCCCCAGATGCTCTGTAGGCCAATGCAGCAGCAGGCAGGGGTTCTCCATTTCCGTCACATTGGATATCTCAAAAACGACCTCTCCAGAATCCATGTGACGGAAATGGAGAACCCCTGCCTGCTGCTGCATTGGCCTACAGAGCATCTGGGGATTCCGTGCACTCAGTTCTCATTTTAGTCATTTAGCAGACGCTCATCCAGAGCGATTTAAGGGAGCAAATTAGGGTTAAGTGCCTTGCTCAAGGGCACATCGACCGATATTTCACCTAGCCGGCTCGGGGAGTCAAACCAGCAACCTTTCGGCTCCCGACACAACGCTCTTAACCACTAGGCTACCTGACGCACCTTTCTGTAGCTGCCAATTGATTACAGTTGACCAATGTGCAGTATGTCCATTGATTAGTCGACCAATGTGCAGTACGTCCATTGATTACAGTCAACCAATGTGCAGTATGTCCATTGATTACAGTCGACCAATGTGCAGTATGTCCATTGATTAGTCGACCAATGTGCAGTACGTCCATTGATTACAGTCAACCAATGTGCAGTATGTCCATTGATTACAGTCGACCAATGTGCAGTATGTCCATTGATTACAGTCGACCAATGTGCAGTACGTCCATTGATTACAGTCGACCAATGTGCAGTACGTCCATTGATTACAGTCGACCAATGTGCAGTACGTCCATTGATTACAGTTGACCAATGTGCAGTATGTCCATTGATTAGTCGACCAATGTGCAGTATGTCCATTGATTACAGTCGACCAATGTGCAGTACGTCCATTGATTAGTCGACCAATGTGCAGTACGTCCATTGATTACAGTCGACCAATGTGCAGTATGTCCATTGATTACAGTCGACCAATGTGCAGTACGTCCATTGATTACAGTCGACCAATGTGCAGTACGTCCATTGATTACAGTCGACCAATGTGCAGTATGTCCATTGATTACCCCATGACTTTTAACCAAATTTCCATGACCAATAATTCTACGTATAAAACAAGTCAGCGTAATGTGGTATCGACACTGGGAGGCTGTTCTCTGATCCCATGTGGTATCGACACAGGGAGGCTGTTCTCTGATCCCATGTGGGTATCGACACTGGGAGGCTGTTCTCTGATCCCATGTGGTATCGACACTGGGAGGCTGTTCTCTGAACCCATGTGGTATCGACACAGGGAGGCTGTTCTCTGATCCCATGTGGTATCGACACCGGGAGGCTGTTCTCTGATCCCATGTGGGTATTGACACTGGGAGGCTGTTCTCTGATCCCATGTGGGTATTGACACTGGGAGGCTGTTCTCTGATCCCATGTGGGTATTGACACTGGGAGGCTGTTCTCTGATCCCATGTGGTATCGACACCGGGAGGCTGTTCTCTGATCCCATTTGGGTATTGACACTGGGAGGCTGTTCTCTGATCCCATGTGGGTATTGACACTGGGAGGCTGTTCTCTGATCCCATGTGGGTATTGACACTGGGAGGCTGTTCTCTGATCCCATTTGGGTATCGACACTGGGAGGCTGTTCTCTGATCCCATGTGGGTATTGACACTGGGAGGCTGTTCTCTGATCCCATGTGGGTATTGACACTGGGAGGCTGTTCTCTGATCCCATTTGGGTATCGACACTGGGAGGCTGTTCTCTGATCCCATGTGGGTATTGACACTGGGAGGCTGTTCTCTGATCCCATTTGGGTATCGACACTGGGAGGCTGTTCTCTGATCCCATGTGGGTATTGACACTGGGAGGCTGTTCTCTGATCCCATGTGGGTATTGACACTGGGAGGCTGTTCTCTGATCCCATTTGGGTATCGACACTGGGAGGCTGTTCTCTGATCCCATGTGGGTATCGACACCGGGAGGCTGTTCTCTGATCCAATGTGGTGTCGACATCGGGAGGCTGCCCTCTGATCTAGAGGTTGACCGATTAATAGGAATGGCCGATTACTTAGAGCAGATTTCAAGTTATCATAACAATCGGAAATCTGTATTTTTGGACACCGATTTGGGCGTTTATTATTATTTATTTTTTTACACCTTTATTTAACTAGGCAAGTCAGTTAAGAACAAATTATTATTTTCAATGACGGCCTAGGAACAGTGGGTTAACTGCCTTGTTCAGGGGCAGAACCACAGATTTGTACCTTGTCAGCTCAGGGATTCGATCTAGCAACCTTACAGTTAACTAGTCCAACACTCTAACCACCTACCTCTCATTTCACTCCACGGGGAGCCTACATGTTACGCGAATGCAGTAAGAAGCCAAGGTAAGTTGCTAGCTAGCATTAAACTTAACTTATAAAAAACAATCAATCATAATCACTAGTTAACTACACATGGTTGATGATATTACTAGTTTATCTAGCGTGTCCTGCGTTGCATATAATCGTTGCGCTGCGTAACGTTGCTCCAATGTGTACCTAACCATGAACATCAATGCCTTTCTTAAAATCAATACACAGAAGTATATATTTTTAAACCTGCATATTTAGCTAAAAGAAATCCAGGTTAGCAGGCAATATTAACCAGGTGAAATTGTGTCACTTCTCTTGCGTTCATTGCACGCAGAGTCAGGGTATATGCAATAATAATAAATGTTTTGTTTTCGAAATGATAGTTTCTGGATTCGACCATATTAATGACCAAAGGCTCGTATTTCTGTGTGTTATTATGTTATAATTAAGTCTATGATTTTATATTTGATAGAGCAGTCTGACTGAGCGGTGGTAGGCAGCAGCAGGCTCGTAAGCATTCATTCAAACAGCCCTTTCGTGCGTTTTGCCAGCAGCTCTTCACTGTGCTTCAAGCATTGCGCTGTTTATGACTTGAAGCCTAGCAACTCCAGAGATTAGGCTGGTGTAACCGATGTGAAATGGCTAGCTAGTTAGCGGGGTGCGCACTAATAGCGTTTCAAACGTCACTCGCTCTGAGACTTGGAGTAGTTGTTCCCCTTGCTCTGCATGGGTAACGCTGCTTCGAGGGTGGCTGTTGTCGATGTGTTCCTGGTTCGAGCCCAGGTAGGGGCGAGGAGAGGGACGGAAGCTATACTGTTACACTGGCAATACTAAAGTGCCTATAAGAACATCCAATAGTCAAAGGTTAATGGAAAACAAATGGTATAGAGAGAAATAGTCCTATAATTCCTATAATAACTACAACCTAAAACTTCTTACCTGGGAATATTGAAGACTCATGTTAAAAGGAACCACCAGCTTTCATATGTTCTCATGTTCTGAGCAAGGAACTTAAACGTTAGCTTTCTTACATGGCACATATTGCACTTTTACTTTCTTCTCCAACACTTTGTTTTTGCATTATTTAAACCAAATTGAACATGTTTCATTATTTATTTGAGGCTAAATGAATTTTTATTGATGTAGTATATTATATAAAGTTGGTGGACCACCCATTATCTCTCATGGAGGATGGTGGACCACCCATTATCTCTCATGGAGACAGGCTACTTTTTTCCTAAAATTAGTGTTCACGATTCACAAATGATTTTGATTCACATGATTTGATTCAGCACAATTGAACCGAATCCCCACTAATACAATGTGAAGTGAATTGTTTGTTTCGTCAAAAATAGTTTAAATTGAATCATGAATTGTTTAAAACTTAATGAATCAACTTTGTATGGCCTTATTAGCTGGTATCGATGGAGTATTTTTGGGACATGAGGAAAACATCAATGCATGCTAATAATAGCTAGACAGTTAACTGGAAGGTACAAGATGGGTTGTGAATTGGCTACCTAGTTATTAGTCTGTTCTCCGTCATTTTATAGCATTTACATGCTGCTGCATTGAGACAGTCTCTTTATTGAGCAACGGCCCACTCATCTCCCACTCATCTCCCACTCATCTCCCACACATCTCCCACTCATCTCCACACATCTCCCACTCATCTCCACACATCTCCCACACATCTCCCACTCATCTCCCACACATCTCCCACTCATCTCCACACATCTCCCCACTCATCTCCCACACATCTCCCACTCATCTCCCACACATCTCCACACATCTCCCACTCATCTCCCACTCATCTCCCACACATCTCCCACTCATCTCCCCACATCTCCCACTCATCTCCCACACATCTCCCACACATCTCCCACTCATCTCCACACATCTCCCACTCATCTCCACACATCTCCACACATCTCCCACTCATCTCCCACTCATCTCCCACACATCTCCCACTCATCTCCCACACATCTCCCACTCATCTCCACACATCTCCCACTCATCTCCACACATCTCCCACACATCTCCCACTCATCTCCCACTCATCTCCCACACATCTCCCACTCATCTCCACACATCTCCCACACATCTCCCACTCATCTCCCACTCATCTCCCACTCATCTCCCACACATCTCCCACACATCTCCCACTCATCTCCCACACATCTCCCACTCATCTCCCACACATCTCCCACTCATCTCCCCACATCTCCCACTCATCTCCCACACATCTCCCACTCATCTCCCACTCATCTCCCACACATCTCCCACTCATCTCCACACATCTCCCCACTCATCTCCCACACATCTCCCACACATCTCCACACATCTCCCACTCATCTCCCACTCATCTCCCACTCATCTCCCACACATCTCCCACTCATCTCCCACACATCTCCCACACATCTCCACACATCTCCCACTCATCTCCACACATCTCCCCACTCATCTCCCACACATCTCCCACTCATCTCCCACACATCTCCCACTCATCTCCCACACATCTCCACACATCTCCCACTCATCTCCACACATCTCCCACTCATCTCCACACATCTCCCACTCATCTCCCACACATCTCCCACACATCTCCCACTCATCTCCCACTCATCTCCCACACATCTCCCACTCATCTCCACACATCTCCCACTCATCTCCACACATCTCCCACTCATCTCCCACTCATCTCCCACACATCTCCCACTCATCTCCACACATCTCCCCACTCATCTCCCACACATCTCCCACTCATCTCCCACACATCTCCCACACATCTCCCACTCATCTCCCACTCATCTCCCACTCATCTCCCACACATCTCCCACACATCTCCCACTCATCTCCCACTCATCTCCCACTCATCTCCCCACATCTCCCCACTCATCTCCCACACATCTCCCACTCATCTCCCACTCATCTCCCACACATCTCCCACTCATCTCCACACATCTCCCCACTCATCTCCCACACATCTCCCACTCATCTCCCACACATCTCCACACATCTCCCACTCATCTCCCACTCATCTCCCACTCATCTCCCACACATCTCCCACACATCTCCCACACATCTCCCACTCATCTCCCACTCATCTCCCACTCATCTCCCACTCATCTCCCACACATCTCCACACATCTCCCACTCATCTCCACACATCTCCCCACTCATCTCCCACACATCTCCCACACATCTCCCACACATCTCCCACTCATCTCCCACACATCTCCCACTCATCTCCACACATCTCCCACTCATCTCCCACTCATCTCCCACTCATCTCCCACTCATCTCCCACTGCAGGTGATTTTAAAAACACACAGACACGTTGAAGTGTCATCCCGATCCTGGCTGATATGTTGATTTTTAAAAACTTTATTGATCAAATATTTTAAAACTGCATAAATAAATGACATTAAACAGAAATTAAATTAATTTTAATTACTTTTATCATTTTCCAGAACTTTTCCAGGCCTGGGGGAAAAAACGTCAAACTCCATGACTTTTCCAGGGTTTTTAAATGACCCTGCATTTCTGTTGGGTTTTACGTTATAGCAAATAGGCTTAAATAGGTCCATATTACGTCACACCCCGCAAGAAACAATTCTGGCATGACTTCGGCATTCTTTGAAATTCTGATCGGTTTTATGGAATAACTAATACAATAGAAATATTAGGTGTTACTTTGGGACTTTTAATCCAGGACCTGTATAAATGGGCAGTGTCAGAGTCTCCTGTCACCCAAGTTATACTGTTTTCTCTGCTACCGCACAGCAAGCTGTACCGGGGCACCAAGTCTAGGACCAAAAGGCTCCTCAACAGCTTCTACTCCAAAGCCATTAGACTACTGAACAAGTCATAAAAACCGCCACCGGACAATTTACATTGACCCCCCCCCTCCTCTTGTACAATGCTGCTACTCTGTTTGCTTATTATCTATGCATAATCACTTCACCCCCACCTACATGTACAGATTACCTCAACTGGCCTGTACCCCCGCACACTGACTCGGTACCGGTGCCCCTGTATATAGCCTCCACACTGACTCGGTACCGGTGCACCCTGTATATAGCCTCCACACTGACTCTGTACCGGTGCCCCCTGTATATAGCCTCCACACTGACTCGGTACCGGTGCCCCCTGTATATAGCCTCCACACTGACTCTGTACCGGTGCCCCCTGTATATAGCCTCCACATTGACTCTGTACTGGTGCCCCCTGTATATAGCCTCCACACTGACTCTGTACCGGTACCCCTGTATATAGCCTCCACATTGACTCTGTACCAGTACCCCCTGTATATAGCCTCCACACTGACTCTGTACCAGTACCCCTGTATATAGCCTCCACATTGACTCTGTACTGGTGCCCCCTGTATATAGCCTCCACACTGACTCTGTACCGGTACCCTTGTATATAGCCTCCACATTGACTCTGTACCAGTACCCCCTGTATATAGCCTCCACACTGACTCTGTACCAGTACCCCTGTATATAGCCTCCACATTGACTCTGTACCAGTACCCCCTGTATATAGACTCCACATTGACTCTGTACTAGTACCCCCTGTATATAGCCTCCACATTGACTCTGTACCGGTACACCCTGTATATAGCCTCCACATTGACTCTGTACCAGTACCCCCTGTATATAGCCTCCACACTGACTCTGTACCAGTACCCCCTGTATATAGCCTCCACATTGACTCTGTACCGGTACACCCTGTATATAGCCTCCACATTGACTCTGTACCAGTACCCCCTGTATATAGCCTCCACACTGACTCTGTACCAGTACCCCTGTATATAGCCTCCACATTGACTCTGTACCAGTACCCCCTGTATATAGCCTCCACATTGACTCTGTACTAGTACCCCCTGTATATAGCCTCCACATTGACTCTGTACCGGTACACCCTGTATATAGCCTCCACATTGACTCTGTACCAGTACCCCCTGTATATAGCCTCCACACTGACTCTGTACCAGTACCCCTGTATACAGCCTCCACATTGACTCTGTACCAGTACCCCCTGTATATAGCCTCCACATTGACTCTGTACTAGTACCCCCTGTATATAGCCTCCACATTGACTCTGTACTAGTACCCCCTGTATATAGCCTCCACATTGACTCTGTACCGGTACACCCTGTATATAGCCTCCACATTGACTCTGTACCGGTACCCCCTGTATATAGCCTCCACACTGACTCTGTACTAGTACCCCCTGTATATAGCCTCCACATTGACTCTGTACCGGTGCCCCCTGTATATAGCCTCCACATTGACTCTGTACCAGTACCCCCTGTATATAGCCTCCACACTGACTCTGTACCGGTACCCCCTGTATATAGCCTCCACATTGACTCTGTACTGGTACCCCCTGTATATAGCCTCCACATTGACTCTGTACCAGTACCCCCTGTATATAGCCTCCACACTGACTCTGTACCGGTACCCCCTGTATATAGCCTCCACATTGACTCTGTACCGGTACCCCCTGTATATAACCTCCACATTGACTCTGTACTGGTACCCCCTGTATATAGCCTCCACATTGACTCTGTACTGGTGCCCCCTGTATATAGCCTCCACATTGACTCTGTACCATAACACCCTGTATATAGCCTCCACACTGACTCTGTACCGGTGCCCCCTGTATATAGACTCGTTATTGTTATTCTTTGTGTTACTTTTTATTTTGTTCTACTTGATAAATATTTTCTTCTTCTTGAACTGCACTGTTGGTTCAGGGTCAGCATTTCACAATAAAGTCTACACTTGTTGTATTCTGGGCACGTGGCAAATAAAGTTAGATTTGATGCGTATACGAATGCAAATCCATATGTTCAATGTGGTTACATTTAAGCTACCTATCCTTTAAACATCCTGAGAGATCTGGCTCCTTCCATCTGTGGTATGGGTGCAGTGATGTGCTTGCTTGTGAAATGTTAAAGATCACATCACTAGGTCAAAAACAACCTGAGACTGAACTTAGCTGTATAATCCACTTTTTTTCCTACATGCTCCCACAAATAATACAAATTGTAGCATGCTGGAATAGATGGCTCACAAGTGAATGATATGGAACTGCTCTGCCACATATTGGGGTTAGGTGGGGGGTCAGCATTCTTGGGAGAATTGAAGCGAATGAGTGTTGGGGGAGGGGGTGGTTGGCAAATCACAAATTCTCGGGTGCAGAGGAAGAGAGGCCTGGGGGGGGGTGCAGAGGAAGAGAGGCCTGGGGGGGTGCAGAGGAAGAGAGGCCTGGGGGGGTGCAGAGGAAGAGAGGCCTGGGGGGGGGTGCAGAGGAAGAGAGGCCTGGGGGGTGCAGAGGAAGAGAGGCCTGGGGGGGTGCAGAGGAAGAGAGGCCTGGGGGGGTGCAGAGGAAAAGAGGCCTGGGGGGGTGCAGAGGAAGAGAGGCCTGGGGGGTGCAGAGGAAGAGAGTCCTGGGGGGGTGCAGAGGAAAAGAGGCCTGGGGGGGTGCAGAGGAAAAGAGGCCTGGGGGGGTGCAGAGGAAGAGAGGCCTGGGGGGGTGCAGAGGAAGAGAGGCCTGGGGGGGTGCAGAGGAAGAGAGGCCTGGGGGGGTGCAAGGAAGAGAGGCATGGGGAGGGGTGGGGGGTTCGGATCTCTTGTCGTAGCAAGAAAGTGGAAATGGATTCTCTTCTGCATGAGTACAACATATTCTCCGTGCACACGGGACACTTGTTAAAATGTTCCCCCCTCCTTTTTTTTTGTCGTTGCCTTGCGAGTTGGTTTTCAAGCGTTATTAATAACATGGGTAGTTTAGCTAACGCTGCTCCTGGATCCATGATCTTAACAAAAGCCGAGGACGCAGTTCAACTAGCCAAGCATGCTAGGTGGCTAGCTGACTAGTTGGTTAGGTGGCTAGCTGACTAGGTGGCTAGCTGACTAGTTGGTTAGGTGGCTAGTTGGCGAGCTGACTAGGTGGCTAGTTGGTTAGGTGGCTAGCTGACTAGGTGGCTAGTTGGTTAGGTGGCTAGCTGACTAGCTTGACTGAATCCGTTAGCTTATGCAAAACGACGTTACAGTAAAAGAGTTAGAGCTAACTAATTAGCTAACGTTAGGGACGTTATTAACCCAGCTTGTTATACAGATAATAATTCAAATGGGCTGTCCGTTATCTATCAAGTAGAACATGTGTCGATATTTTCTCGATGTTAATTTAGGCTAAAGTTGTTAGCAAGTAGCTAGTTAAAGCAACTTATGGGGGGAGAACTCGACCTTTTCAGTAGCCATCTACAGTAGTTAACATTGGCGATATAAGTATGCAGGACTCACCACATCCGATATTACTCGGGGCCTGGTCCGTAGTATATATATTTATATATATATTTTTTTCAAATACAAGACAAAAAAAAACGCTTAGCTACCCAACTTCAAAACTAATCTTAACGTTATTGTCCGTTATTCATCAGTCGAAGGATGGACTGAATTTTCACACTGCTGGACGGTTACCGGCTGGGTATTCCCAGCACCGCTTGCAGCCAGCACCTATTTCTTCTTCGATTAGGTTTAACGGCGACGGGTATCCAATACATGTTGCATTTACCGCCACCTACTGGACTGGAGTACACTTTGCTTAAAAACAACAAAAACAAAAACATTCTCCACTATTTAAATCTATCTGGTCCTACCTCAGGCCAACAGACTGAAAGGATGGGACACCATCACTGAACACACCCTGTAACTCTTCTCACTTCAAGTCTCGCACACACAAATACCTCTCTGCAGCTGCCACCACAACTTCAATTTTCTGCGACTTACATTGCATCCCTGCAGTACAGTTGATAACCATTGCAATAAATTTAAAAATCTTAAATCTAATCTTACTGAAACATACAGTACCAGTCAAAAGTTTGGACACACCTACCAATCTACATTTTAGAATAATCAAAACAATGAAATAACACATATGGAATCATATAGTAAGCAAAAAAGTATTTCAAAAATCTAAATACATTTTAGATTTTTCAAAGTTTCAACATTTCCTGTCTTTTTCTCCTCACTTTGAAAACATTTACAGTCCTATTGATCTGATTGGTTACTGATCTGATTGGTTACTAATAATATCATTTAAAATCCCTCAAATTGTGTCCCATATGTGTTTAGACACGGCGACCATTTACGATGACCCTTTGCCTTGATGACACCTTTGCACACTCTTGGCATTCTCTCAACCAGCTTCAAGAGGAATGCTTTTCCAACAGTCTTGAAGGAGTTCCCACATATGCTGAGCACTTGTTGGCTGCTTTTCCTTCACTCCTTCACTCAAACCATCCCATCTCAATTGTGTTGAGGTCTGGTGATTGGGCTGCAATCTGAGGTGCAGTATTTTGCCGATTTCTGAGGCTGGTAACTCTAATAAACTGATCCTGTCTCCACTATTATGAATTCTGAGGCTGGTAACTCTAATGAACTTTTAACACAGTTTTGACCACTCTCAGCCTCATCTCTGGTTAAGAAGTTACCCACCTTCTCTGGACACTATGGACAGTCTTTATTATCAACTTGTACCACATCAAAGGATCCCTAATGATTAGTTTGAGCTGTGACAGAGGAGGTGACAGAGGACAACCTTGCCAATCTACTATGCTTGATGAGCACCAACAAAGCAACTGGGCTGGACAACCTTCCTGCAAGATTCATAAAGGATAGTGCTCGTGTCACTGCAAAAATTATAACGCATATTATAAACCTTTCTATTAGCAGTGGTCAATTCCCCAAGGATCCCAAAACAGCCTGGTTTCACTCCACAAGAAGAGCAGTAAAACAAATGTCGGAAACTACAGGCCTGTGTCAAACCTCAGAACCTCATCCAAAGTTGTTGAGAGATGAGTTTGTAATCAACTTGAGGGATACCTTCTGGAGAATAAACTTATTTTTGAACTCCAGTCTGGCTCTGTGAACTCCAGTCTGGCTCTGTGAACTCCAGTCTGGCTCTGTGAACTCCAGTCTGGCTCTATAAACTCCAGTCTGTCTTTAAAACAGCTAATTTCAATTTCTTTATCCACCCTTTTGACCACATTTAGCAGGAAAGTGAGATTTGGAAGTGGGCTTGTTGCCTTTGGAGTCCAAAGTGGACCAACTTAAACTTAATCAGAATGTTTGACATCTTAAATGATCGTGCCCCAGGTTATATGAAAAACCACATTGACATGGTCTATAACCACCACAGTTACAATACCAGATCTAGTGTTATGTCTTGTAATATCCCAAGAGTAAACAGTATTGGGAGGAGCACGTTTCTCTATACAGGCATTTGTCTATGGAATAGCCTCCCCTTGGAGATCAAGCAAAGAATAAGTAGAAACAGATGTAAAAAGGTTTTCATTTGGTTGTCTAGGTCAGAGAAACCACTCCACTGCCCCTTGTGCCCCCCCCCCCCTTGTGCTGGTCGGGTGTATTGATTTGAAGGATCGATATGATGTGCAATGAATAGATTGTTTTAATGAATATGGCTGATTTTTAAGGTTAGGGGGACGTGAATAGTGCAACTTTTTAGGATGTCAATATAAATGAATGTATTTATTTTGTAATTATTTTCTTGTCTTTTAATCATTATATGTGTTATTGTTTTTACCATCGAGGACCACTTTGGAAACAAGCTTTTTAATTAATACTTTCAAGTGATATCCTCTGGGTCCACATTGTACATTTTGTTGTATGTCTGTTACCCAAAATAAACTAAAGGCCAGGTCATCTGATGCATAACTCTGTCACTCTCCTTCTTGGTCAAATAGACCTTACACAGCCTGGAGGCTCAACGTGGCTCAGAACCCCTCTGGACCGATGGCACTGTGTAGGCTAGGTCAAACAACACACTCAGAACCACTCTGGACCGATGGCACTGTGTAGGCTAGGTCAAACAACACACTCAGAACCCCTCTGGACCGATGGCACTGTGTAGGCTAGGTCAAACAACACACTCAGAACCACTCTGGACCGATGGCACTGTGTAGGCTAGGTCAAACAACATGGCTCAGAACCACTCTGGACCGATCACACTGTGTAGGCTAGGTCAAACAACACACTCAGAACCACTCTGGACCGATGGCACTGTGTAGGCTAGGTCAAACAACACACTCAGAACCCCTCTGGACCGATGGCACTGTGTAGGCTAGGTCAAACAACACACTCAGAACCACTCTGGACCGATGGCACTGTGTAGGCTAGGTCAAACAACATGGCTCAGAACCACTCTGGACCGATCACACTGTGTAGGCTAGGTCAAACAACACACTCAGAACCACTCTGGACCGATGGCACTGTGTAGGCTAGGTCAAACAACATGGCTTCTTCTGGCATTGTACAGAAACAGACTATTCTCTATTACTCCAGTCTCGAGAGGATCTTCATAGTGTACCTACGATAGATGTCACATCTTTATAGCAATGATCTATTGTGGATTTCTGGTGACCATTAAAAATGGTGTGCATGTGTGTTAAACACGAATCAGAGAGCCAATGCACCGCGACAAGTTTAGTTCTGAACTTTTTATTCAAAGACAGACAGACAGACCTTATTAAGAATAAGGACAGGTGGCAGGCCAACATCTGAGAGGGTCTCAAGAAGTTTACAGAAAGAAACAAAGATATTATTCACATCAGAAGAAGATGAACAAAGCAGTATACAGTAGAATCAATCAAGTTCAACATGATCAAAACCAGTCAACAAGGGCCTCCCGAGTGGTGTAGTGGTCTAAGGCTAGTAGAGACCCTGGTTCGAGTCCAGGCTCTGTCACAGCCGGCCGTGACCGGGAGGCCCATGGGGCAGGCACACAATTGGCCCAGTGTCGTCCGGGTTAGGGGAAAGGTTTGGCCCAGTGTCGTCCGGGTTAGGGGAGGGTTTGGCCCAGTGTCGTCCGGGTTAGGGGAGGGTTTGGCCCAGTGTCGTCCGGGTTAGGGGAGGGTTTGGCCCAGTGTCGTCCGGGTTAGGGGAGGGTTTGGCCCAGTGTCGTCCGGGTTAGGGGAGGGTTTGGCCGGCAGGGATGTTCTTGTCCCATTGCGCTCTAGTGACTCCTGTGGCGGGCCGGGCACAGTGCACGCTGACACGGTCGCCAGGTGTTATGGTGTTTCCTCCGACACATTGGTGCGGCTGGCTTCCGGGTTAAGTGGGCATTGTGTTGGGTTGAGCAGTGCGTTTGGGTTGTGTTTCAAGGGACGCGCGGCTCTCGACCTTCGCCTCTCCCGAGTCCGTACGGGAGTTGCAGCGATGAGACAAGACTGTAACTACCAATTGGATACCAGGAAATTGGGGAGAAAAAATGGGTAAAAAATACAAAATATAAAAACTGTCAACAGATCAGGGAAAAGGAACATTAAAAACAGTTTGTGTGTCAAAGAGCAGTGTGTTACATACATACATAGTCAGTCAGTGTATATAAACATCAACATCCCTTCTGTTTTTTACTACAGGCTAGGTTTTCTGTACAAGTGGACACACTACAGGACATACCCAACTAGTCGTGATCATATGTTTACACACTCAACAATAGTTAAATAATTTTATTAATTTATCAAATTTAAAAAAAGGACAAATAGACAAAAGAAAGTTGACGGGAAATGGGTTGATTTGAAACAGCCTCGGTCCCAAATTACACCCTATTCAGTGTTTCCCATCTCCAGTCCTCCAGTATCCCCAACAGCCCAACTCCAGTCCTCCAGTACCCCCAACAGCCCAACAGGCTACTGGAGGACTGGAGATGGGCTGTTGGGGGTACTGGAGGACTGGAGATGGGCTGTTGGGGGTACTGGAGGACTGGAGGACTGGAGTTGGGCTGTTGGGGATACTGGAGGACTGGAGTTGGGCTGTTAGGGATACTGGAGGACTGGAGTTGGGCTGTTAGGGATACTGGAGGACTGGAGTTGGGCTGTTGGGGGTACTGGAGGACTGGAGTTGGGCTGTTGGGGGGACTGGAGGACTGGAGATGTGCTGTTGGGGGGACTGGAGGACGAGATGTGCGGTTGGGGGGATTGGAGGACTGGAGATGGGCTGTTGGGGGTAATGGAGGACTGGAGTTGGGCTGTTGGGGGGACTGGAGCTGGAGTTGGGCTGTTGGGGGGACTGGAGGACTGGAGATGTGCGGTTGGGGGGACTGGAGGACTGGAGTTGGGAAACACTGCCCTACATAGTGCACTACTTGGGGTCTGGTCATAAGAACCACACTATATTGAGAATGGAGTGCATGCTGGGACAAAGATACTCTCTACAGGGGACAGGCCTTAGTTTAATAATAACCATTTTAGGATATGATGATGACAAAAGAGGAATCTATTCAGTTTATTTTATTTACAGTTTGGGAGGGATCAATAAAGGAGATGACAAGACGAGTAGAGGAGAGAAAGGGAGCGTAGAGTAGAGGGGATCAGTCATGTGTAGAGTAGAGTAGAGGGAATTAGTCATGAGTAGAGTAGAGGGGATCAGTCATGTGTAGAGTAGAGTAAAGTAGAGGGGATCAGTCATGTGTAGAGTAGAGGGGATCAGTCATGTGTAGAGTAGAGGGGATCAGTCATGTGTAGAGTAGATGGGATCAGTCATGTGTAGAGTAGAGTAGAGTAGAGGGGATCAGTCATGTGTAGAGTAGAGTAGAGTAGAGGGGATCAGTCATGTGTAGAGTAGAGGGGATCAGTCATGTGTAGAGTAGAGGGGATCAGTCATGTGTAGAGTAGATGGGATCAGTCATGTGTAGAGTAGAGGGGATCAGTCATGTGTAGAGTAGAGTAGAGTAGAGGGGATCAGTCATGTGTAGAGTAGAGGGGATCAGTCATGTGTAGAGTAGAGGGGATCAGTCATGTGTAGAGTAGAGTAGAGTAGAGGGGATCAGTCATGTGTAGAGTAGAGGGAATCAGTCATGTGTAGAGTAGAGTAGAGTAGAGGAAATCAGTCATGTGTAGAGTAGAGTAGAAGGAATCAGTCATGTATAGAGTAGAGTAGAGGGGATCAGTCATGTGTAGAGTAGAATAGAGTAGAAGGAATCAGTCATGTATAGAGTAGAGTAGAGGGGATCAGTCATGTGTAGAGTAGAGTAGAGGGAATCAGTCATGTATAGAGTAGAGTAGAGGGGATATGTCATGTGTAGAGTAGAGTAGAGGGAATCAGTCATGTGTAGAGGGAATCAGTCATGTATAGAGTAGAGTAGAGCGGATCAGTCATGTGTAGAGTAGAGTAGAGGGAATCAGTCATGTGTAGAGTAGAGTAGAGGGAATCAGTCATGTATAGAGTAGAGTAGAGGGGATCAGTCATGTGTAGAGTAGAGTAGAGTAGAGGGAATCAGTCATGTGTAGAGTAGAGTAGAGTAGAGGGAATCAGTCATGTATAGAGTAGAGTAGAGTAGAGGGAATCGGTCATTTGTAGAGTATAGTAGAGGGAATCAGTCATGTGTAGAGTAGAGGGGATCAGTCATGTGTAGAGTAGAGGGGATCAGTCATGTGTAGAGTAGAGGGGATCAGTCATGTGTAGAGTAGAGGGGATCAGTCATGTGTAGAGTAGAGGGGATCAGTCATGTGTAGAGTAGAGTAGAGTAGAGGGAATCAGTCATGTGTAGAGTAGAGTAGAGTAGAGGGAATCAGTCATGTATAGAGTAGAGGGAATCAGTCATGTGTAGAGTAGAGTAGAGGGAATCAGTCATGTATAGAGTAGAGTAGAGGGAATCAGTCATGTATAGAGTAGAGTAGAGTAGAGGGAATCAGTCATGTATAGAGTAGAGTAGAGGGAATCAGTCATGTATAGAGTAGAGTAGAGGGAATCAGTCATGTATAGAGTAGAGTAGAGGGAATCAGTCATGTATAGAGTAGAGTAGAGTAGAGGGAATCAGTCATGTATAGAGTAGAGTAGAGTAGAGGGAATCAGTCATGTATAGAGTAGAGTAGAGGGAATCAGTCATGTATAGAGTAGAGTAGAGGGAATCAGTCATGTATAGAGTAGAGTAGAGTAGAGGGAATCAGTCATGTATAGAGTAGAGTAGAGTAGAGGGAATCAGTCATGTGTAGAGTAGAGTAGAGGGAATCAGTCATGTGTAGAGTAGAGGGAATCAGTCATGTGTAGAGTAGAGAGAATCAGTCATGTGTAGAGTAGAGGGGATCAGTCATGTGTAGAGTAGAGTAGAGGGAATCAGTCATGTATAGAGTAGAGTAGAGGGAATCAGTCATGTGTAGAGTAGAGGGAATCAGTCATGTGTAGAGTAGAGTAGAGTAGAGGGAATCAGTCATGTATAGAGCAGAGTAGAGTAGAGGGAATCAGTCATGTGTAGAGTAGAGTAGAGTAGAGGGAATCAGTCATGTGTAGAGTAGAGGGAATCAGTCATGTGTAGAGTAGAGTAGAGGGAATCAGTCATGTATAGAGTAGAGTAGAGGGAATCAGTCATGTGTAGAGTAGAATAGAGTAGAGGGAATCAGTCATGTGTAGAGTAGAGTAGAGTAGAGGGAATCAGTCATGTATAGAGTAGAGTAGAGGGAATCAGTCATGTATAGAGTAGACTGTCCACATCATCCTGTCACTGCCCAACTCTGTTGAGAGACTGAATCAGCTCTGTTGAGAGACTGAATCAACTCTGTTGAGTTTTACCATCAGGGGTGGGATCAATTCCATTTCACTCCAATCAATTCAGGAGATTAATTTGAATTCAATTCATTTCTGATTCTTCAAATGAATTGAACAATCCAGAGTGCGAATTATACGGTGACATTCGGGGGGATAAAAAAAAAAGAGTAATTTATTAACAATAAAGATTTTTTATTCACTTTTAATATTTCATCTCTCCAAAATATCTCCAGCATCCAGACAGTGCACTGTGCACCAGCCATTTGAGGAACGGACAGAGACATCTGGAATAAAACACCAAAAGAGTGGAATGACATTCGGTGATGTCCCCCCAAAAACCTGGGAACACCTGAGAACTAACGGAATATCATCATGGGACCGGACCAAATCTGAACCAATCGTACAAGTCTATGTTTCACAAGTTTGGACATCAAAGAACAGAACAGCAGAATACAGTACAGTACAATACAGTAGAATACAGTAGAGAACAGAACAGTAGAATACAGTACAGTAGAATACAGTAGAATACAGTAGAGTACAGAACAGTAGAATACAGTACAGTAGAGTACAGAACAATAGAATACAGTACAGAACAGTAGAATACAGTAGGGTACAGAACAGTAGAATACAGTACAGAACAGCAGAATACAGTACAGTAGAATACAGTAGAGTACAGAACAGTAGAATACAGTACAGAACAGTAGAATACAGAACAGTACAGAACAGTAGAATACAGTAGAATACAGTACAGAACAGAACAGTAGAGTACAGTACAGAACAGTAGAATACAGTAGAATACAGTACAGAACAGTAGAATACAGAACAGTACAGAACAGTAGAATACAGTAGAATACAGTACAGAACGGAACAGTAGAGTACAGTACAGAACAGTAGAATACAGTAGAATACAGTACAGAACAGTAGAATGCAGAACAGAACAGTAGAGTACAGAACAGAACAGTAGAATGCAGAACAGAACAGTAGAGTACAGAACAGAACAGTAGAGTACAGAACCGAACAGTAGAATACAGTAGAGTACAGAAGAGTAGAATACAGTACAGTACAGAACAGTAGAATACAGTACAGAACATTAGAATACAGTACAGAACAGTAGAATACAGTACAGAACAGAACAGTAGAGTACAGTACAGAACAGTAGAATACAGTAGAATACAGTACAGAACAGTAGAATACAGAACAGTACAGAACAGTAGAATACAGTAGAATACAGTAGAATACAGTACAGAACGGAACAGTAGAGTACAGTACAGAACAGTAGAATAGAGTAGAATACAGTAGAATACAGTACAGAACAGTAGAATGCAGAACAGAACAGTAGAGTACAGTACAGAACAGTAGAATACAGAACAGTAGGGAACAGTAGAATACAGTACAGTACAGAACAGTAGAATACAGTACAGAACATTAGAATACAGTACAAAACAGTAGAAGACAGAACAGAACAGAACATTAGAGTAGGGTACAGAACAGTATAATACAGTAGAATACAGTACAGAACAGTAGAGTACAGAACAGAACAGCAGAGTACAGAAAAGAACAGTAGAATACAGAACAGTACAGAACAGTAGAATAAAGTACAGAACAGTAGAGTACAGAACAGAACAGCAGAGTACAGAACAGAACAGTAGAATACAGAACAGTACAGAACAGTAGAATACAGAACAGTACAGAACAGTAGAATACAGTACAGAACAGTAGAATACAGAACAGAGCAGTAGAATACAGAACACTACAGAACAGTAGAGTACAGTACAGAACAGTAGAATACAGAACAGAGCAGTAGAATACAGAACAGAGCAGTAGAATACAGAACACTACAGAACAGTAGAATACAGTACAGAACAGTAGAATACAGAACAGTACAGAACAGTAGAATACAGTAGAATACAGTAGAATACAGTACAGTACAGAACAGTAGAATACAGAACAGAGCAGTAGAATACAGAACAGTACAGAACAGTAGAATACAGTACAGAACAGAACAGTAGAATACAGTCGAATACAGTAGAATATAGTACAGAACAGAACAGTAGAATACAGTACAGAACAGTAGAGTACAGTACAATAGAGTACAGAACAGAACAGTAGAATACAGAACAGTACAGAACAGTAGAGTACAGTACAGAACAGTACAGAACAGTACAGTAGAGTACAGAACAGTACAGAACAGTAGAATACAGAACAGAACAGTAGAGTACAGAACAGTAGAATACAGAACAGTACAGAACAGTAGAATACAGAACAGTACAAATCAGTAGAATACAGTACAGTACAGAACACTAGAATACAGTACAGTACAGAACAGTAGAATACAGAACAGTACAGAACAGTAGAATACAGTACAGTACAGAACAGTAGAATACAGTACAGTACAGAACAGAAGAGTACAGAACAGCAGAATACAGAACAGTACAGAACAGTAGAATACAGTACAGAACAGTAGAATACAGTACAGAACAGTAGAATACAGAACAGTACAGAACAGTAGAATACAGAACAGTACAGAACAGTACAGAACAGTAGAATACAGTACAGAACAGTAGAATACAGAACAGTAGAATACAGAACAGTACAGAACAGTAGAATACAAAACAGTAGAATACAGAACAGTACATAACAGTAGAATACAGTACAGAACAGTAGAATACAGTACAGAACAGTAGAATACAGAACAGTACAGAACAGTAGAATACAGAACAGTACAGAACAGTAGAATACAGTACAGAACAGCAGAATACAGTACAGAACAGTAGAATACAGAACAGAACAGTAGAGTACAGAACAGTACAGAACAGTAGAATACAGTACAGAACAGCAGAATACAGTACAGAACAGTAGAATACAGAACAGAACAGTAGAATACAGAACAGAACAGTAGAATGCAGAACAGAACAGTAGAATACAGAACAGTACAGAACAGTAGAATACGGAACAGTACAGAACAGTAGAGTACAGTACAGAACAGTACAGAACAGTACAGTAGAGTACAGAACAGTACAGAACAGTAGAATACAGAACAGAACAGTAGAGTACAGAACAGTAGAATACAGAACAGTACAGAACAGTAGAATACAGTACAGTACAGAACAGTAGAATACAGTACAGTACAGAACAGTAGAATACAGTACAGTACAGAACAGTAGAATACAGTACAGTACAGAACAGTAGAATACAGAACAGTACAGAACAGTAGAATACAGTACAGTACAGAACAGTAGAATACAGTACAGTACAGAACAGTAGAGTACAGAACAGCAGAATACAGAACAGTACAGAACAGTAGAATACAGTACAGAACAGTAGAATACAGTACAGAACAGTAGAATATAGAACAGTACAGAACAGTAGAATACAGAACAGTACAGAACAGTAGAATACAGTACAGAACAGTAGAATACAGAACAGTAGAATACAGAACATTACAGAACAGTAGAATACAAAACAGTAGAATACAGAACAGTACATAACAGTAGAATACAGTACAGAACAGTAGAATACAGTACATAACAGTAGAATACAGAACAGTACAGAACAGTAGAATACAGAACAGTACAGAACAGTAGAATACAGTACAGAACAGCAGAATACAGTACAGAACAGTAGAATACAGAACAGAACAGTAGAATACAGAACAGAACAGTAGAGTACAGAACTGTAGAATACAGAACAGAACAGTAGAATACGGAACAGTACAGAACAGTAGAATACAGTACAGAACAGTAGAGTACAGAACAGAACAGTAGAATACAGAACAGAGCAGTAGAATACAGAACACTACAGAACAGTAGAATACAGAACGGTACAGAACAGTAGAATACAGTACAGAACAGTAGAGTACAGAACAGTAGAATACAGTAGAATACAGAACAGAACAGTAGAATACAGAACAGAGCAGTATAATACAGAACAGAACAGTAGAATACAGAACAGTACAGAACAGTAGAATACAGAACAGTACAGAACAGTAGAATACAGAACAGAATAGTAGAGTACAGAACAGTAGAATACAGAACAGTACAGAACAGTAGAATACAGAACAGAACAGAACAGTACAGAACAGTAGAATACAGTAGAATACAGAACAGAACAGTAGAATACAGAACAGAGCAGTATAATACAGAACAGAACAGTAGAATACAGAACAGTACAGAACAGTAGAATACAGAACAGAATAGTAGAGTACAGAACAGTAGAATACAGAACAGTAGAGTACAGAACAGTACAGAACAGTAGAATACAGAACAGAACAGTAGAATACAGAACAGAACAGTAGAATACAGAACAGTACAGAACAGTAGAATATAGAACAGAAGAGTAGAGTACAGAACAGTAGAATACAGAACAGTAGAATACAGAACAGTACAGAACAGTATAATACAGAACAGAACAGTAGAATACAGAACAGTACAGAACAGTAGAATACAGAACAGTACAGAACAGTAGAATACAGTACAGTACAGAACAGTAGAATACAGAACAGTACAGAACAGTAGAATACAGTACAGTACAGAACAGTAGAATACAGAACAGTACAGAACAGTAGAATACAGAACAGTAGAATACAGAACAGAACAGAACAGTAGAGTACAGTACAGTACAGTAGAATACAGTAGAGTAGAGTACAGTACACTGCAGTAGAACACAGTACAGTACAGAACAGTAGAATACAGAACAATACAGTAGAAACATAAAATACTTTACAGTAGAGTACAATAGAATACGGTAGAATACAGTACAGTACAGTAGAGAACAGTAGAGTACAGTACAGTACAGAACAGTAGAGTACAGTACAGTACAGAACAGTATAATACAGTACATTACAGAACAGTAGAATACAAAACAGTAGAATACAGAACAGTACATAACAGTAGAATACAGTACAGAACAGTAGAATACAGTACATAACAGTAGAATACAGAACAGTACAGAACAGTAGAATACAGAACAGTACAGAACAGTAGAATACAGTACAGAACAGCAGAATACAGTACAGAACAGTAGAATACAGAACAGAACAGTAGAATACAGAACAGAACAGTAGAGTACAGAACTGTAGAATACAGAACAGAACAGTAGAATACGGAACAGTACAGAACAGTAGAATACAGTACAGAACAGTAGAGTACAGAACAGAACAGTAGAATACAGAACAGAGCAGTAGAATACAGAACGGTACAGAACAGTAGAATACAGTACAGAACAGTAGAGTACAGAACAGTAGAATACAGTAGAATACAGAACAGAACAGTAGAATACAGAACAGAGCAGTATAATACAGAACAGAACAGTAGAATACAGAACAGTACAGAACAGTAGAATACAGAACAGTACAGAACAGTAGAATACAGAACAGAATAGTAGAGTACAGAACAGTAGAATACAGAACAGTACAGAACAGTAGAATACAGAACAGAACAGAACAGTACAGAACAG
The DNA here is from genome assembly GCF_057628025.1 of Oncorhynchus mykiss. NCBI lineage: Eukaryota > Metazoa > Chordata > Actinopteri > Salmoniformes > Salmonidae > Oncorhynchus > Oncorhynchus mykiss. The sequence continues at coordinate 79,916,944 of NC_143037.1, forward strand.
TAGAATACAGTAGAATACAGAACAGAACAGTAGAATACAGAACAGAGCAGTATAATACAGAACAGAACAGTAGAATACAGAACAGTACAGAACAGTAGAATACAGAACAGAATAGTAGAGTACAGAACAGTAGAATACAGAACAGTAGAGTACAGAACAGTACAGAACAGTAGAATACAGAACAGAACAGTAGAATACAGAACAGAACAGTAGAATACAGAACAGTACAGAACAGTAGAATATAGAACAGAAGAGTAGAGTACAGAACAGTAGAATACAGAACAGTAGAATACAGAACAGTACAGAACAGTATAATACAGAACAGAACAGTAGAATACAGAACAGTACAGAACAGTAGAATACAGAACAGTACAGAACAGTAGAATACAGTACAGTACAGAACAGTAGAATACAGAACAGTACAGAACAGTAGAATACAGTACAGTACAGAACAGTAGAATACAGAACAGTACAGAACAGTAGAATACAGAACAGTAGAATACAGAACAGAACAGAACAGTAGAGTACAGTACAGTACAGTAGAATACAGTAGAGTAGAGTACAGTACACTGCAGTAGAACACAGTACAGTACAGAACAGTAGAATACAGAACAATACAGTAGAAACATAAAATACTTTACAGTAGAGTACAATAGAATACGGTAGAATACAGTACAGTACAGTAGAGAACAGTAGAGTACAGTACAGTACAGAACAGTAGAGTACAGTACAGTACAGAACAGTATAATACAGTACAGTACAGAACAGTAGAATACAGTACAGTACAGAACAGTCAAATACAGTACAGAACAGTCGAATACAGTACAGTACAGAACAGTAGAAAACAATACAGAACAGTAGAATACAGTACAGTACAGAACAGTAGAATACAGTACAGAACAGTCGAATACAGTACAGTACAGTAGAATATAGTACAGAACAATAGAATACAGTACAGTACAGTAGAATACAGTATAATACAGTACAGAACAGTTGAGTACAGAACAGTAGAATATCGTAGAATACAGTACAGAACAGAAGAGTACAGTACAGTACAGTAGAATACAGTAGAGTACAGTAGAATACAGTACAGTACAAAACAGTAGAGTACAGCATAATACAGTACAGTTCAGTAGAACACAGTACAGTACAGTAGAATACAGTACATTACAGTACAGTAGAACACAGTACATTACAGAACAGTAGAATACAGTACAGTACAGTAGAATACAGTACATTACAGTACAGTAGAATACAGTACAGTAGAATACAGTACAGTAGAATACAGTACATTACAGAACAGTAGAATACAGTACAGTAGAATACAGTACATTACAGAACAGTAGAATACAGTACATGACAGTACAGTAGAATACAGTACATTACAGTACAGTAGAATACAGTACAGTAGAGTTCAGTAGAGTAGAGTTCAGTAGAGTAGAGTACAGTAGAGTTCAGTACAGTACAGTAGAATACAGTATATTACAGAACAGTAGAATACAGTACAGTACAGTTGTACTCAATTTGTTTGCTCTACTGTGTACTGTACTGTATTAAACTCTTGTGTGTATTATATTGTATTAAATTCTACTGTACTGTACTGAACTCTACTGAACTCTACTGTACTGTACTCTACTGAACTCTACTCTACTGAACTCTAATGTACTGAACTCTACTCTACAGTATTGTACTCCACTGAACTCTACTCTACTCAACTTTACTCTACTGAACTTTACTTTACTCTACTGTAATCTACTGAACTCTACTCTACTGAACTTTACTCTACTGTAATCTACTGAACTCTACTGTACTGTACTGAACTTTACTGTACTCTACTGAACTTTACTTTACTCTACTGTAATCTACTGAACTCTACTGTACTGAACTTTACTGTACTCTACTGAACTTTACTTTACTCTACTGTAATCTACTGAACTCTACTGTACTGAACTTTACTGTACTGTACTCTACTGAACTTTACTTTACTCTACTGTAATCTACTGAACTCTACTGTAGTGTACTGAACTTTACTGCACTCTACTGTACTCTACTGAACTCTACTGTGTACTGTACTGTATTAAACTCTACTGTACTCTACTGTACTTTACTGTGCTGAACTCTACTCTCCTGAACTGTACTGTACTGTACTGAACTCTACCTTATTGTAATATACTGAACTCTACTCTACTGTACTCTACTGTACTGTACTGAAATCTACTCTACTGTACTCTACTGAATTCTACTGAAATCTACTCTATTGTACTCTTCTGAACTCCACTCTACTGAACTATACTCTACTGAACTCTACTCTACTGAACTCTACTCTACTGTACTATACTGAACTCTACTCTACTGAACTCTACTCTACTGTACTCTACTCTACTGTACTGAACTCTACTGAACTCTACTCTACTGTACTCTACTGAACTCTACTCTACTGTACTCTACTGAACTCTACTCTACTGTACTGAACTGTACTCTTCTGAACTCTACTCTACTGTACACTACTGAACTCTACTGAACTCTGCTGTACTGTACTGAACTCTACTCTTCTGAACTCTACTCTACTGAACTCTACTGAACTCTACTCTACTGAACTCTTCTTGAACTCTACTGTACTGTTCTCTACTGAACTCTACTCTACTGAACTCTACTGTACAGTGCTGTACTGTATTGAACTCTACTCTACTGAACTCTACTGTGTACTCTACTGTATTAAACTCTACTGTACTGTACTAAACTCTACTCCACTGCAATGTACTATACTCTACTGTACTGAACTCTGCGGTGTACTCTACTGTATAAGCTCTACTATACTGTACTGAACTCTACTGAACTCTACTCTACTGAACTCTACTGTATTCTACTGAACTCTACTGTACTCTACTGAACTCTACTGAACTCTACTGTACTCTACTCTACTGTACTCTACTCTAGTGAACTCGACAGTGTACTCTACTGTATTAAACTCTACTGTACTGTACTAAACTCTACTCCACTGTAATGTACTATACTATACTCTACTGTACTGTACTGAACTCTGCGGTGTACTCTACTGTATTACACTTTACTGTAGTCTACTGTATTAAGCTCTACTGTACTGTACTGTACTGTACTCTACTGTACTGTACTGTACTGAACTCCACTGTACTGTACTGAACTCTACTGTACTGTACTGAACTCTACTGTACTGTAATGTACTGTACTGAACTCTACTGTACTGTATTAAACTCTACTGTACTCTACTCTACTGTACTGTACTCTACTCTACTGTACTGTACTGTATTAAACTCTACTGTACTCTACTCTACTGTACTGTACTCTACTCTACTGTACTGTACTCTACTCTACTCTACTGTACTGTACTGAACTCCACTGTACTGTACTGAACTCTACTGTACTGTACTGAACTCTACTGTACTGTACTCTACTGTGTACTCTACTGTATTAAACTCTACTGTACTGTTTTCTACTGTGTACTCTACTGTATTAAACTCTACTGTACTGAACTCTACTGTACTGTACTGTAATGAACTCTACTCTACTGTATTGTACTATACTATACTGTCCAAACTTGTGAACCCAACTGTGGTTTGTGACTACTATGATTGCCCATTGTAGAAAATTAATTTGCAGAAATTCCGTTACAAATGTTTGGGGAAATTCCATTACCGATTTGGTAACGGAATTTCAAGTTTTAATCACTTGATAATTCATAAACAACATGTATATCAGTAAAATAACTATAACAAATTGATAGGTCTACCTGTACTTGATCTGCGGACTGTCATTATGCTCCTCCTCATGAGGGAGAGAAATTAGACAATATTGTGGATGTGGTAACAGAATTACAAGATACAAGGCAATATTTCTTAAACTTACAGAAGGAAGGAAAATGTCTCCAAAACTAAATATACAGTAAGTGTTGATATTCATTTACCTCTCTGTCTCTACCGCACCGGCTGTCTCTACCCCTCTCTCTCTACCGCACCGGCTGTCTCTACCTCTCTCTCTCTACTGCACCTGCTGTCTCTACCTCTCTCTCTCTCTCTACCTCACCGGCTGTCTCTACCTCTCTCTCTCTACTGCACCTGCTGTCGCTACCGCTCTCTCTCTACCTCACCGGCTGTCTCTACCTCTCTCTCTCTACTGCACCTGCTGTCTCTACCTCTCTCTCTCTAACTCACCGGCTGTCTCTACCTCTCTCTCTCTACCTCACCGGCTGTCTCTACCTCTCTCTCTCTACTGCACCAGCTGTCTCTACCTCTCTCTCTCTACTGCACCTGCTGTCGCTACCGCTCTCTCTCTACCGCACCTGCTGTCTCTACCTCTCTCTCTCTCTACCTCACTGGCTGTCTCTAGCTCTCTACCGCACCGGCGGTCTCTACCTCTCTCTCTCTACCGCACCGGATGTCTCTACCTCTCTCTCTCTACTGCACCTGCTGTCGCTACCGCTCTCTCTCTACCGCACCTGCTGTCGCTACCGCTCTCTCTCTACCGCACCTGCTGTCTCTACCTCTCTCTCTCTCTCTACCTCACCGGCTGTCTCTACCTCTCTCTCTCTACTGCACCTGCTGTCTCTACCTCTCTCTCTCTACCTCACCGGCTGTCTCTACCTCTCTCTCTCTACTGCACCTGCTGTCTCTACCTCTCTCTCTCTACCTCACCGGCTGTCTCTACCTCTCTCTCTCTACTGCACCGGCTGTCTCTACCTCTCTCTCTCTACCGCACCGGGTGTCTCTACCTCTCTCTCTCTACCGCACCGGGTGTCTCTACCTCTCTCTCTCTACTGCACCTGCTGTCTCTACTTCTGAATGCTCAGCTATGAAAAGCCAATTGACATTTTCTCCTGAGGTGCTGACCTGTTGCACCCTCTGCAACCACTGTGATTATTATAATTTGACCCTGCTGGTCATTTATGAACATTTGAACATCTTGGCCATGTTCTGTTATAATCTCCACCTGACACAGCCAGAAGAGGACTGGCCACCCCTCATAGCCTGGTTCCTCTCTAGGTTTCTTCCTAGGTTTTGGCCTTTTCTAGGGAGTTTTTCCTAGCCACCGTGCTTCTACACCTGCATTGCTTGCTGTTTGGGGTTTTAGGCTGGGTTTCTGTACAGCACTTTGAGATATCAGCTGATGTACGAAGGGCTTTAATAAATACATTGTATTGATTGCTGTATTTATAACACCTTGTAAGAGTGTTTCTGAGAGAGCTTTTCTAAGACCCCGTTTTCATCTGTTTGACCAGAAATCAAAGTCTTTGTTTATTCCTCATTTATAGGATGTATATATAGCTTCATTTCATTTTTGGGGGGCTCTTAGCTTTCATTTGATCCCCAATTTGACACGGCCGCCGTGTTGGTGCTCGTGGGCCCTGTTGGTGCTCGTAGGCCCTGTTGGCCCTGTTGGTGCTGACGGGCCCTGTTGGTGCTGATGGGCCCTGTTGGTGCTCATGGGCCCTGTTGGCCCTGTTGGTGCTGATGGGCCCTGTTGGTGCTGATGGGCCCTGTTGGTGCTGATGGGTCCTGTTGGCCCTGTTGGTGCTGATGGGCCCTGTTGGTGCTGATGGGCCCTGTTGGTGCTCATGGGCCCTGTTGGTGCTCATGGGCCCTGTTGGCCCTGTTGGTGCTGATGGGCCCTGTTGGTGCTCTTGGGCCCTGTTGGTGCTCATGGGCCCTGTTGGCCCTGTTGGTGCTGATGGGCCCTGTTGGTGCTGTGACGACCCTCCCACTCTGTCTGCCGTATTCTTTCTCTTTGCTCTTGTTTTCCTTATTAGGATGATGGTGGGCGGAGCCGGGAGGGTCGTCAGCGAAATGGGACACGCCTGGACTCAGGTGTGTCCCAGGATAAATACACCTCTTCCCCATTCATTGAGGAGACTCTCCATGCAGACAGACACACTGTTGGATTTTGGTTGTCGCATTTTTGTGGCCATTTTGTTTGTTTGTTTGTTTGTTTGTTTGTTTGTTTGTTTGTTTGGGCACCTTTCAACACCCCTCATTATCACTATGCAGGCAACCACTCACTTACACTACTGACTACACACACCATTGTTTATTGTAGGTTACTTCAGTTCTTGAATATCTTTTTGATATTCCTTATCTCTATGTTGTCTCCTTTTTGTTACGAGCTTCGAGCCGGTTCATGACAGTGCTCATGGGCCCTGTTGGTGCTCATGGGCTCTGTTGGTGCTCATGGGCCCTGTTGGTGCTCGTGGGCCCTGTTGGTGCTCATGGGCCCTGTTGGTGCTTGTGGGCACTTTTACATGGACATTACTATTAGCATTATTTAGAGACCGTCTCCTCCCCGTAGTTGGTCTTTGTTGCATTTAGGGGCCCTCCCCTGTAATTCGCACTCTGGAACAATCTCCATCTCATGTTTCTGGTGGAGTACTAGTGTCTAGTATAAACACTTGTTCATATGTAAAAACCAATCTGTTGCTCTTCTTATATCCAGTGACATACTACTTAGAATGAAGCAATATATTTAAGAATACATTACAGAATGGAAGAGGTCTTCTAGAATACATTATAGAATGGAAGAGGTGTTCTAGAATACATTATAGAACAGAAGAGGTGTTCTAGAATACATTATAGAACAGAAGAGGTGTTCTAGAATACATTATAGAACAGAAGAGGTGTTCTAGAATACATTATAGAACAGAAGAGGTATTCTAGAATACATTATAGAATGGAAGAGGTGTTCTAGTGTGGATATTGGAACATCTTTAGATCCAAACCCCACCCACCCACCTTATAGGCCCTTCCCTGGTCTGGAGGATGGGGATTGGCTAGAATGGACTGCTCCCATCTGTCCCTCTCTCTCCTCCTGCTCACAGATTGGCTGGCCAGGGGAGTGGGTGGGCGGGGAGGGAGGAGGGTAGGAAGGAGGGGGGATGGTGAGGTGGGGGAGGGAGGGGAGAGGGGGTCTGGGGGAGGTGGGGAGGGGCGGGGGGGAAGAGGTAGAGGTGAGGGAGGAGGAGGTGGGGGAGAGATGAGAGGAGCGGGAGCGTGAGGAGGGGGAGGTGTGTGTGCTGCGGGGGGGTTCGGGAGGCGGGGGGCAGTCACTGATCTGTTCCAGGAGAGAGGGCATGTCCCCCTCGATCTTCTCCAGCACCGCCGCCATTTGCTTCTCGATCTGTTCGATCACGCTGTCCATCTGCCAATCAGCAGTACTACTACCATGACCTCTGACCCCAACACCTCCGTGCTCCAGTCCCCCATACATCCCTCCTCCACCCCCACTGCCGTACAGAGAGGAGCAGTAGGAACCCCCGTACCCCCCCAGCTCAACCTCCTGGCTGTATGCGGTGGTGTGTCGGCCTAGACTAGGGGAGCTTCCCAGGGCCCCTATGGTATAACTGTAGCCCCCCTCGGACGGTTTGGGTTCCCCCCTGGACATGCTGAACTCTACACTGTGCCTGTCTGCCCTCTGGTCTCTACCAATGGGGCTCGAGTCACCTCTTGGCCCTATCCCAGGTCCTACTCCTGAACCTACCCCTATTCCAAATATCCCTGCCCCTGCCCCTGCTCCAAATGTCCCTACCCCTCCCATCTCCATCCCAGTTCCTACCCCCATGGACCCTACACCCACCCCAACCTCCAGTCCAGCAGGCCTCTCAGCTACAGCCTCAGGGAGCTGGGTCTGACACCAGCTCCTATCATCCATCTCCTGCTTCTTCTCCTCCACTGGAGCCTGCACTGCCGGCCTCCTGTCAGGGGGGGGCACTGTGGTAGTAACAGGAGCTGTAGGAGTGGGAGAGGCAGCAACAGGAGCTGTAGGAGTGGGAGAGGCAGCAACAGGAACTGTAGGAGTGGTAGAGGCAGCAACAGGAGCTGTATGAGTGGTAGAGGCAGCAACAGGAGCTGTATGAGTGGTAGAGGCAGCAACAGGAGCTGTAGGAGTGGGAGAGGCAGCAACAGGAGCTGTAGGAGTGGTAGAGGCAGCAACAGGAGCTGTAGGAGTGGGAGAGGCAGCAACAGGAACTGTAGGAGTGGTAGAGGCAGCAACAGGAATTGTAGGAGTGGTAGAGGCAGCAACAGGGACTGTAGGAGTGGTAGAGGCAGCAACAGGAGCTGTAGGAGCAGCAGGGCCTGGGCCGGTGTTGTGGAGTTGGGCGGCCATCTTGCGCCGTTGGGTCGTTGGAGTCTCGGGAGCGACAGAGGGCGGATGCTTCTTTTCAGCGTTGTTAGGCAACGATGATACTGCTCTTTTGGGTTCAGGGACGGAGATGGGGGTGGGATCCTGGGGTTTGGTGATGTCAGGGGTTACGGTGGGGATAGGAAGTGTTTTGGTCTCTGGGTTTGTTTTGGTTTTGCCCAATGCGGCAGCCATTTTGCCTGACGTCTTCTTCAAGGCTGGCTTCTCTGGCTCCTCCCCTGTAGGTTTGGAACTGGCATTTGATTGGCTGAGAGGTTGAGAGCGCTGTTCATTGGTGGCAGAAGGAGAGATCCCTATGGAGGGACTTAGAGGGATCCTCCCCCCTACACTCTCCTCCTTCCCCCTCCTCCTCACCCCTAGTCCCCCGTTCATCTCCTCCCGCTCCGGGCTGGTTTCAACCGTCACCTCTAGAGATACACTGCCTGGTGTCACCCCTCCTTCCTTAGTCTCCCCCACTCCTCCTCCTCCCTGGACCTCTCCTCCTCCTCCTCCTCCCTGGACCTCTCCTCCTCCTCCTCCTCCCTGGACCTCTCCTCCTCCTCCTCCCCCCTGGACCTCTCCTCCTCCTCCCCCTTGCCCTCCTGCTGCTGCCGCCTCGGCTGCAGCAGCTTCAGATGCACGAAGACGCTGCATGAAGGTGGTGACTCGGATCGCTTTCTGTAAAAGAGAGAGGGAGGGGGGGTGACCGGGGGAGGGGAGGGGGGGGGGGGGTGAACGGGGGAGGGGGGTGACCGGGGGAGGGGGAGGAGGGTGACCGGGGAGGGGGGGAGAAGGGTGACCGGGGGAGGGGGGGGGGAGGAGGGTGACCGGGGAAGGAGGGTGACCGGGGGAGGGGAGGGGGGAGGAGGGTGACCGGGGGAGGAGGGGAGGAGGGTGACCGGGGGAGGGGGGTGACCGGGGGAGGGGGAGGAGGGTGACCGGGGAGGGGGGTGACCGGGGGAGGTGGAGGAGGGTGTAATCAGATAATACATCACAGCACTGTACCTTCATACATCTTTACAGCATTACTTATGGTATGTATAGTTTGGTCTTAGTGGGAGAATATATGGGGAATATATCATGACAAATATTTAGCATTGAAGCCCTGAACTGAAACATGTTGACTGAGCCAGGCTGTGAAACATGTTGACAGAGCCAGGCTGTGAAAAATGTTGATATAGCCAGGCTGTGAAACATGTTGACAGATCCAGGCTGTGAAACATGTCGACAGAGCCAGGCTGTGAAACATGTTGACTGAGCCAGGCTGTGAAACATGTTGACTGAGCCAGGCTGTGAAACATGTTGACTGAGACAGGCTGTGAAACATGTTGACAGATCCAGGCTGTGAAACATGTTGACTGAGCCAGGCTGTGAAACATGTCGACAGAGACGACAGAGCCAGGCTGTGAAACATGTTGACAGAGCCAGGCTGTGAAACATGTTGACAGAGCCAGGCTGTGAAACATGTTGACAGAGCCAGGCTGTGAAACATGTCGACAGAGACGACAGAGCCAGGCTGTGAAACATGTTGACAGAGCCAGGCTGTGAAACATGTTGACAGAGCCAGGCTGTGAAACATGTTGACAGAGCCGGGCTGTGAAACATGTTGACAGAGCCGGGCTGTGAAACATGTCGACAGAGCCGGGCTGTGAAACATGTCGACAGAGCCAGGCTGTGAAACATGTCGACAGAGCCAGGCTGTGAAACATGTTGACAGAGCCAGGCTGTGAAACATGTTGACAGAGCCAGGCTGTGAAACATGTCGACAGAGCCAGGCTGTGAAACATGTCGACTGAGCCAGGCTGTGAAACATGTTGACAGAGCCAGGCTCTGAAACATGTTGACATAGCCAGGCTGTGAAACATGTCGACTGAGCCAGGCTGTGAAACATGTTGACAGAGCCAGGCTGTGAAACATGTTGACGGTCAATATTTTGTCACTTCTTGACTTGGGATTGGGTGAGTGATTTCTATAACTAGACTTAACCACAGTATGTATGGGTCAATGAACCAGGAACTATTTCAGAAGAATGAGACTTAACCACAGTATGATTGGATCAATGAACCAGGAACTATTTCAGAAGAATGAGACTTAACCACAGTATGATTGGATCAATGAACCAGGAACTATTTCAGAAGAATGAGACTTAACCACAGTATGTATGTGTCACGCCCAGACCTTAGAGATCCTTTATTCTCTATTTTGGTTACGTCCGGGTGTGACTAGGGTGGGCATTCTAGTTTTGTTATTTCGATGTTGGCCTGGTATGGTTCCCAATCAGAGGCAGCTGTCTATCATTGCCTCTGATTGGGGATCATATTTAGGCAGCCTTTTCCCACTGGGTTTTTGTGGGATCTTGTTTTTGTGTAGTGCCTGTGAGCACTCCATTACTTCACGTTTAGTTTGTTTCTGTATTGTTTTGGTGAGTATCAATAATTAAACATGTGGAACTCTACGCACGCTGCGCCTTGGTCCGTTTATTCATTAAACGAACGTGACAGAAGATCCCACCACCCACGGACCAAGCAGGGTGCCCAGGAGGAGCAGGGATCCTGGGCCTGGGAGGAAAGCCAGGAGTGGAGGACATCCTGGACGTGGGACAAGATTGTGGCAGGAGGCAGCAAGCATGCCATGGAAGCAGGCGGAGGCAGCAAAGGAGCAGCAACAACGACAAAGGGGTTCGTGGCCACGACGGAAGCCCGAGAGGCAGCCTTAAAAATATATTTTTGGGAGGGGCACACGGGTTGGTCGGCGGAGCTGAGGGTTGAACCAGAGCCAGTCTGGGAGAGGAAGGTGAACTTGGAGGGGAGTGAAGGGAGTGAATCAGAGACAGTCAGTGAGTTGATGGGGAAATTGGAGGAGTGTTGTGTTGGTGTGTTGGTGCATGAGGCACGACATTCGCCCTAAGGAGCGTGTCCTCAGTTTAATGCCACCTGTGCCAGTACGGAGCCTCCAGCGACAGTTCCCAGTCCGGAGCCTCCAGCGACAGTTCCCAGTCCGGAGCCTCCAGCGACAGTTCCCAGTCTGGAGCCTTCAGCGACAGTTCCCAGTCCGGAGCCTTCAGCGACAGTTCCCAGTCTGGAGCCTCCAGCGACAGTTCCCAGTCCGGAGCCTCCAGCGACAGTTCCCAGTCTGGAGCCTCCAGCGACAGTTCCCAGTCCGGAGCCTTCAGCGACAGCTCCCAGTCCGGAGCCTCCAGCGACAGTTCCCAGTCCGGAGCCTTCAGCGACAGTTCCCAGTCTGGAGCCTTCAGCGACAGTTCCCAGTCCGGAGCCTTCAGCGACAGTTCCCAGTCTGGAGCCTCCAGCGACAGTTCCCAGTCTGGAGCCTTCAGCGACAGTTCCCAGTCCGGAGCCTTCAGCGACAGTTCCCAGTCCGGAGCCTTCAGCGACAGTTCCCAGTCCGGAGCCTCCAGCGACAGTTCCCAGTCCGGAGCCTCCAGCAACAGTTCCCAGTCCGGAGCCTTCAGCGACAGTTCCCAGTCCGGAGCCTTCAGCGACGATCCACGGTCCAGAGCTTCCGGCGACGATCCACGGCCAGGTTCCTCCAGCGACGATCCACGGCCAGGTTCTTCCGGCGACGATCCATAGCCAGGTTCCTCCGGCGACGATCCATGGCCAGGTTCCTCCTGCGACGATCCACGGTCCGGTTCCTCCGGCGATGTTCTATGGGCCGGAGCTTCCGGCTACGATTCACGCCAGGTTCCTCCTCCGATGATCCACGATCCGGTTCCTCCGGGGACGATCCATGGTCCGGAGCTTCCGGTGACGATCCCCGCACCAGAGTCGCCACCGAAGCGGGCGGTCCCGCACCGGAGCCACCACCGAGGCTAGATGCGGCCGGAGTCTGTACCTTTGCGGAGGGGGGGGGGGGGTGTGTACTGTCACGCCCTGACCTTAGAGATCCTTTATTCTCTATTCTGGTTAGGTCGGGGTGTGACTAGAATGGGCATTCTGGTTTTGTTATTTCGATGTTGGCCTGGTATGGTATCATACTTAGGCATGTTTCTGCATTGTTTTGGTGAGTTTCAATAATTAAACATGTGGAACTCTACGCATGCTGTGCCTTGGTCCGTTTATTCAACAAACAAACGTGACAGTATGTATGGGTCAATGAACCAGAAACAATTTCAGAAGAATGAGACTTAACCACAGTATGTATGGGTCAATGAACCAGGAACTATTTCAGAAGAATGAGACTTAACCACAGTATGGGTCAATGAACCAGGAACTATTTCAGAAGAATGAGACTTAACCACAGTATGTATGGGTCAATGAACCAGAGACTACTTCAGAAGAATGAGACTAAACCACAGTATGTATGGGTCAATGAACCAGGAACTACTTCAGAAGAATGAGACTTAACCACAGTATGTATGGGTCAATGAACCAGGAACTACTTCAGAAGAATGAGACTTAACCACAGTATGTATGGGTCAATGAACCAGGAACTACTTCAGAGGATTGAGACTGAAGTACAGTATGTTAAAAAAATATTTTTTTTTAAATTGAAACTTTATTTAACTAGGCAAGTTAGTTTTAAGAAGAAATTCATATTTACTATGATGGCCTACACCAGCCAAACTCGGACGACGCTGGGCCAATTGTGCGCCGCCCTATATGATTCCCAATCATGGCCGGTTTTGATACAGCCTGGATTCGAACCATGGTGTCTATAGTGACACCTCTAATACCTCTAATACTGAAATGCAGTGCCTTAGACCTCTGAGCCACTCGGGAGCCAGCGTATGTATGGGTCAATGAACCAGGAACTACTTCAGAGGAATGAGATAGAGACAGGGCCGGGCTGGATAGTCAATCACTGCATCTCAAAAATCCACAGTGGCTTCCTTTCTTTTCCTTCATCTGCACTGATCCTAACAGAGCTGGACAGGAGAAAGCAGATGTTCTTCATAACATTTGACCATTTTGCTTTCACCTGACCCATGTATCCTAGGCCTAGATCAGTGCCGATGTAGGAAAGGAAAGGAAGGAAGGAAAGGAAGCAAGGAAATGAAGAACACTTGAGATGCACCCGAAGAAGAGGAGGAAATCGCAGATGGAACTCTTCTGGGATTGGCTGAGTGACAGTGGGCTGGATCGGAGTGGGAGGGGCTAAGGGAAGAGAGACTTTATCTCACCAATCAGACACGTTTCCTCTCTGTTTCTCTCTCACAGAAATACACTGATGGTGTTCATCTGAATAAGTCTCCTTTGAGACTCCTAGTGGTTGCATCCCAAATGGAACCCTATTCCCTATATTGTGTACTACGTTTGACCAGGGCCCTATGGACCAGGGGCGGGGAGGGGTGGGGGGTTGTCAATTTTTCAATAATGATGGCTGATGTTTAATATTAAAGAAGTCTCAAGGTATTACTTGCCTGAGGTAGAATACCTCATGATAAGCTGTAGACCACATTATCTACCAAGAGAGTTCTCATCTATATAGCCGTCTATTTACCACCACAGACCGATGCTGGTACTAGGAACGCACTCAACCACTTCTATAAGACCATTAGCAAACAAGAAAATGCTCATCCAGAAGTGGCGCTCCTAGTGGCCGGGGACTTTAATGCAACTTAAATCAGTTTTACCTCATTTCTACCAGCATGTCACATGTGCAACCAGAGGGAAAAAAACTCAAGATCATCTATAGTCCACACACAGACATGTATACAAAGCTCTCCCTCACCCTCCATTTGGCAAGTCTGACCATAATTCTATCCTCCTAATTCCTGGTTACAAGCAAAAACTAAAGCAGGAAGTACCAGTGTCTCGCTCAATATGGAAGTGGTCAGATGACGCAGATGCTACGCTACAGGACTGTTTTGTAGCACAGACTGGAATATGATCCGGAATTCATCCAATGGCATTGAGGAGTACACCACCTCAGTCACTGGCTTCATCAATAAGTGCATCGACAACATCGTCCCCACATTGACCGTACGTACATATCCCAACCAGAAGCCATGGATTACAGGCAACATCCGCACCGAGCTAAAGGCTAGGAGTGGGACACTAATCCGGACGCTTATAAGAAATCCCACTACGCCCTCAGAAGAACCATCAAAACAGGCAAAGCGTCAATACAGGACTAAGAATCCTACTACACCAGCTCTGATGCTCGTCAGATTTGCCAGGGCTTGAAAACTATTACAGACTAAAAAGGGAAACCCAGTCGTGAAATTCCCTGTGACGTGAGCCTACCAGACGAGCTAAATGCTTTTATTGCTTGCTTCGAGGCAATCAACACTGAAGCATGCATGAGAGCACCAACCGTTCCGGATAACTGTGTGATCACGCTCTCGGTAGCCGATGTGAGCAAGACCTTTAAACAGGTTAACATTCACAAAGCCGCAGGGCCAGACGGATTACCAAGATGTGTACTCAAAGCATGCACGGACCAACTGGCAAGTGTCTTCACTGACCGGTTCAACCTCTCCCTGTTCCAAGTCTGTAATACCAACATGTTTCAAGCAGAACACCATAGTCCCTGTTCCCAAGAACGCGAAGGTAACCTGCCTAAATGATTACCGCCCCGTAGCACTCACGTCGGTCGCCATGAAGTGCTTTGAAAGGCTGGTCATGGCTCACATCAACACCATCATCCCAGACACGCTAGACCCACTCCAATTCACATACCGCCCCAACAGATCTACAGATGATGCAATCTCTATTGCAGTCCACACTGCCCTTTCCCACCTGGACAGAAGGAACACCTATGTGAGAATGCTGTTCATTGACTACAGCTCAGCGTTCAACACCATAGTGCCCTCAAAGCTCTACACTAAGCTAATGACCCTGGGACTAAACACCTCCCTCTGCAACTGGATCCAGGACCTGACGGGCCGCCCCCAGGTGGTGAGGGTAGGCAACAACACATCTGCTATGCTGATTCTCAACACTGGGGCCCCCCAGGGCTCAGTCCCCTCCTGTACTCTCTGCTCACCCACGAATGCGTAGCCAAACACAACTCCAACACCATCATTAAGTTTGCTGAAGATAGAACAGTGGTAGGCCTGATCACCGACAACGATGAGACAGCCTATAGGGAGGAGGTCAGAGAACTGGCAGTGTGGTGCCAGAATAAAAACCTATGTGAGCAAGACAAAGGAGCTGATCGTGGACTACAGGAAAAGGAGGGCCGAACTGGCCCCCATTAACATCGACGGGGCTGTAGTGGAGCGGGTAGAGAGTTTCACTTCCTTAGTGTCTACATCTCCAACAATCTATCATGGTCTTAACACACCAAGACAGTTGTGAAGAGGGCACGACAAAACCTTTTCCCCCTCAGGAAACGGAAAAGATTTGTGATGGGTCCCCAGATCCTCAAAAATGTATACAGTTGCACCATCGAGAGCATCCTGAACGGTTACCACCACCTGGTATGGCAACTGCTTGGCATCCGACCGTAAGACGCTACAGAGGGTAGTGCGCATGAGGTACCGGAGCACCAAGTCTAGGTCCAAAAGGCTCCTTAACAGCTTCTACCCCCCAAGCCATAAGACTGCTGAACAATTAATCAAATGGCCACCCAGACTATTTACATTGACCCCCCCTCCCCCTTTGTATTTATACTGCTGCTACTCACTGTTTATTATCTATGCATAGTCACTACACCCCCACCTTGATGTACAAAATACCTCGACCCACCCTGCACACGGACCCCCTGTATATAACCTCCACATTGACTCGACTAACCTGTACCCTGCACACTGACTCGGTACCGGTACCCCCTGTTTATAGTCTCCACATTGACTCTGTACCGGTAACCCCTGTATATAGCCTCCACATTGACTCTGTACCGGTACCCCTTGTATAAAGCCTCCACATTGACTCTGTACCGGTACCCCCTGTATATAGTCTCCACATTGACTCTGTACCGGTACCCCGTAAGTAACCATTTCACTAAGGTCTACTACACCTGTTGTATTCAGCATTTCACTGTGAGGTCTACTACACCTGTTGTATTCAGCATTTCACTGTAAGGTCTGCTACACCTGTTGTATTCAGCATTTCACTGTGAGGTCTACTACACCTGTTGTATTCAGCATTTCACTTTGAGGTCTACTACACCTGTTGTATTCAGCATTTCACTGTAAGGTCTACTACACCTGTTGTATTCAGCATTTCACTGTAAGGTCTACTACACCTGTTGTATTCAGCATTTCACTGTAAGGTCTACTACACCTGTTATATTCAGCATTTCACTGTGAGGTCTACTACACCTGTTGTATTCAGCATTTCACTGTAAGGTCTACTACATCTGCTGTATTCAGCATTTCACTGTAAGGTCTACTACACCTGTTGTATTCAGCATTTCACTGTAAGGTCTACTACACCTGTTGTATTCAGCATTTCACTGTGAGGTCTACTACAAATGTTGTATTCAGCATTTCACTGTGAGGTCTACTACACCTGTTGTATTCAGCATTTCACTGTAAGGTCTACTACACCTGTTGTATTCAGCATTTCACTGTAAGGTCTACTACACCTGTTGTATTCAGAATTTCACTGTGAGGTCTACTACACCTGTTGTATTCAGCATTTCACTGTGAGGTCTACTACACCTGTTGTATTCAGCATTTCACTGTGAGGTCTACTACACCTGTTGTATTCAGCAATTCACTGTAAGGTCTACTACACCTGTTGTATTCAGCATTTCACTGTGAGGTCTACTACACCTGTTGTATTCAGCATTTCACTGTGAGGTCTACTACACCTGTTGTAATCGGCATTTCACTGTAAGGTCTACTACACCTGTTGTATTCAGCATTTCACTGTGAGGTCTACTACACCTGTTGTATTCAGCATTTCACTGTAAGGTCTACTACACCTGTTGTATTCAGCATTTCACTGTGAGGTCTACTACACCTGTTGTATTCAGCATTTCACTGTGAGGTCTACTACACCTTTTGTATTCAGCATTTCACTGTGAGGTCTACTACACCTGTTGTATTCAGCATTTCACTGTGAGGTCTACTACACCTGTTTTATTCAGCATTTCACTGTGAGGTCTACTACACCTGTTGTATTCAGCATTTCACTGTGAGGTCTACTACACCTGTTGTATTCAGCATTTCACAGTAAGGTCTAAACTTGTTGTATTCAGCATTTCACTGTAAGGTCAACCTGTTGTATTCGGAGCGCGTGACTAATAAAGTTTGATTTGAATCGGGTGCTCTTCGGAACGCTCTTATAGAACCTATTTCTTCAGGTCAAAAAATCTGAACAGTTATTAACTGGCCATGAGAAATGAGTGAACAAGAGAGAAAACGATTTCTGTTTGTGAGAGTCTTACTGTTCCCTTTTCTCTTCCTCTTTCCCTTTCGCTCTCTCTCTCCCTCTCTCTCTCTCTCTCTCTCTCCGTCTCTCTCTCCCTCCCTCCCTTTCTCCCGCTCTCTCTCTTTCTCTCTCTCTCTTTCTGTCTCTCTCTCTCTCCCTCCCTTTCTCCCTTTTTTTTCTCTCTCTCTCTCTCTCTCTCTCTCTCTCTCCCGCTCTCTCTCTCTCTCTCTTTCTCTCTCTCCCGCTCTCTCTCTCTCTCTCTCTCTTTCTCTCTCTCCCGCTCTCTCTCTCTCCCTCTCCAGACTCATAGTGAGCACAGTACCTTCAGCTCCTGGGAACCACATGCAGGGGAGAGAAGAGGGTTAGGGAGGTTAATCACGCTGATACTGCATCATCATCATCCTCCTACTGGATATACTGCATCACCATCATCATTAGAAACAACCAGAGGAGGCTGGTGGGCTCCTTGTAATGGAGTAAATGGATCAAACACATTACAATGAGCCATTTCCTCCTGTAGTTCCACCCACCAGCCTCCTCTGGAAGCAACAACTAAATCGTCATCGTCATAATCATGATAACTGTCATCATCACCATTATTTCCACAATCATCATTTTAATCCAGGCAAGTTAACGAAGTCATGGGAACGTATGTGGTACATAGAACACAGGGTTTAACTATCAACAGAGGACATATTTATATCATTTCACTGCTGTATCCTGTGACAAATAAATGTTGACATTTTTGAGTTAAAAAAAAACCATGTACGAGTGGGAGGAGGATTCTTACCCTCCATTTGGCCTTTGCAAAGTTCTTCTCAAACTGGGCACACACTCCCTCCTTCAGGTTCTTCTCCGAGGCCCCGTTACCAGCAATCCTGACAGACAGAAACATAAACAAAATGAATGACAGAGATTCAATTAGTTTGTTGTGTGCGTGTGTGTGTGTTTGTATGTGTGTGTGTGTGTGTGTGTGTGTGTGTGTGTGTGTGTGTGTGTGTGTGTGTGCTCACCACTCGTGTAAGAGAGCATCTGCAGCTGTGATTCTCAGCATCTGGTCCACCTCCATCAGCCTACACACTAACTCCTTAGCTGAGAGGGGGCAGAGACCAGGAGAGAAGGGAGAGAGGAAGAGGGAGGGAGGAGAGGAGATGGGAAGGGGAGAGGGAGATAGAAGAGAGAGGGAGAGATGGAGAGGGAGAGAGAAGAGAGTGGTAGAGACGGCGGGAGAGAGAAGAGGGGGAGAGAGAAGAGAGACGGAGAGAGATGGAGAGACGAGAGGGGGAGAGAGAGAAGGGGGGAGAGACAAGAGATGAAGAGAAATGGAGAGACAAGAGAGCGGGAGTGAAAGAGAGAGAGAGAGAGAAGAGGTGGGAAGAGAGAGAAGGGGGAAGAGAAGATAGGGAAAGAGAAGAAAGATGGAGAGAGATGGAGAGAGAAGAACAAGGGAGAGAGAAGAGAGGGGGAGAGAGAAGAGAAGGAGAGGGGGAGAGAGAAGAGAGGGGGAGAGAGAAAAGAGAGAGAGGGAGGGGGAAAGATGAGGGGGAGAGACAAGAGATGAAGAAAGATGGAGAGAGAGAGAGAAGAGAGGGAGAGAGAAGAGAGAAGAGAGAGAGAAAGAAGAGAGAGGGGAGAGAAGAGAGGGGGAGAGAAGAGAAAAGGAGAGAAGAGAGGGAGAGAGAAGAGAGAGGAAGAGAGATGCAAAGACAGTATGTTAATGTGTACCTGCAGTAGAGCATTACCCCCCTCTAGTGGCTGGCTGTCTCTAGTGGCTGGCCATCTCTAGAAGCTGTCTCTAGTGGCTGTCTCTAGGGGCTGGCGGTCTCTAGTGGCTGTCTCTAGTGGCCGGCTGTCTCAGGTGGCATGCTGTCTCTAGTGGTATGCTGTCTCTAGTGGCCATCTCTAGTGGTATGCTGTCTCTAGTGGTTGTCTCTAGTGGCTTGCTGTCTCTAGTGGCTGTCTCTAGTGGCATGCTGTCTCTAGTGGCATGCTGTCTATAGTGGCCGGCTGTCTCTAGTGGCATACAGTCTCTAGTGGCCATCTCTAGTGGCATGCTGTCTCTAGTGGCCATTTCTAGTGGCATGCTGTCTCTAGTGGCCATCTCTAGTGGCATGCTGTCTCTAGTGGCTGCCTCTAGTGGCATGCTGTCTCTAGTGGCTGTCTCTAGTGGCATGCTGTCTCTATTGGCATGCTGTCTCTAGTGGCTGTCTCTAGTGGCATGCTGTCTCTAGTGGCCGGCTGTCTCTAGTGGCTGTCTCTAGTAGTATGCTGTCTCTAGTGGCTGTCTCTAGTAGTATGCTGTCTCTAGTGGTATGCTGTCTCTAGTGGTTTGCTGTCTCTAGTGGTATGCTGTCTCTAGTGGCTGTCTCTATTGGTATGCTGTCTCTAGTGGTTGTCTCTAGTGGTATGCTGTCTCTAGTGGTATGCTGTCTCTTGTGGCTGTCTCTAGTGGCTGTCTCTAGTGGCCGTCTCTAGTGGCATGCTGTCTCTAGTGGCCGTCTCTAATGGCCTTCTCTAGTGGTATGCTGTCTCTAGTGGTATGCTGTCTCTAGTGGTATGCTGTCTCTAGTGGCTGTCTCTAGTGGTATGCTGTCTCCAGTGGCCGTATCTAGTGGTATGCTGTCTCTATTTGCCGTCTCTAGTGGTATGCTGTCTCTAGTGGTTGTCTCTAGTGGCATGCTGTCTCTAGTGGCTGTCTCTAGTGGCATGCTGTCTCTAGTGGCATGCTGTCTATAGTGGCCGGCTGTCTCTAGAGGCCGGCTGTCTCTAGTGGCTGTCTCTAGTGGCATACAGTCTCTAGTGGCCATCTCTAGTGGCATGCTGTCTCTAGTGGCCATCTCTAGTGGCATGCTGTCTCTAGTGGCTGTCTCTAGTGGCATGCTGTCTCTAGTGGCAAGCTGTCTCTAGTGGCTGTCTCTAGTGGCATGCTGTCTCTAGTGGCATGCTGTCTCTAGTGGCTGTCTCTAGTGGCCGGCTGTCTCTAGTGGCTGTCTCTAGTAGTATGCTGTCTCTAGTGGCTGTCTCTAGTAGTATGCTGTCTCTAGTGGTATGCTGTCTCTAGTGGTATGCTGTCTCTAGTGGCTGTCTCTAGTGGTATGCTGTCTCTAGTGATTGTCTCTAGTTGGATGCTGTGTCTAGTGGTATGCTGTCTCTTGTGGCTGTCTCTAGTGGCTGTCTCTAGTGGTATGCTGTCTCTAGTGGTTGTCTCTAGTGGTATGCTGTCTCTAATGGTATGCTGTCTCTTGTGGCTGTCTCTAGTGGCTGTCTCTAGTGGCCGTCTCTATAGGCCGTCTCTAGTGGCATGCTGTCTCTAGTGGCATGCTGTCTCTAGTGGCCGTCTCTAGTGGTATGCTTTCTCTAGTGGTTGTCTCTAGTGGCATGCTGTCTCTAGTGGCTGTCTCTAGTGGCATGCTGTCTCTAATGGCATGCTGTCTCTAGTGGCCATCTCTAGTGGCATGCTGTCTCTAGTGGCCATCTCTAGTGGCATGCTGTCTCTAGTGGCCATCTCTAGTGGCCGGCTGTCTCTAGTGGCTGTCTCTAGTGGTATGCTGTCTCTAGTGGCTGTCTCTAGTGGTATGCTGTCTCTAGTGGTATGCTATCTCTAGTGGTAGGCTGTCTCTAGTGGTATGCTGTCTCTAGTGAATGTCTCTAGTGGTATGCTGTCTCTAGTGGCTGTCTCTAGTGGTATGATGTCTCTAGTGGTATGCTGTCTCTAGTGGCTGTCTCTAGTGGCCGTCTCTAATGGCCGTCTCTAGTGGCATGCTGTCTCTAGTGGCCATCTCTAGTGGCATGCTGTCTCTAGTGGCTGTCTCTAGTGGCATGCTGTCTCTAGTGGCAAGCTGTCTCTAGTGGCTGTCTCTAGTGGCATGCTGTCTCTAGTGGCATGCTGTCTCTAGTGGCTGTCTCTAGTGGCCGGCTGTCTCTAGTGGCTGTCTCTAGTAGTATGCTGTCTCTAGTGGCTGTCTCTAGTAGTATGCTGTCTCTAGTGGTATGCTGTCTCTAGTGGTATGCTGTCTCTAGTGGCTGTCTCTAGTGGTATGCTGTCTCTAGTGATTGTCTCTAGTTGGATGCTGTCTCTAGTGGTATGCTGTCTCTTGTGGCTGTCTCTAGTGGCTGTCTCTAGTGGTATGCTGTCTCTAGTGGTTGTCTCTAGTGGTATGCTGTCTCTAATGGTATGCTGTCTCTTGTGGCTGTCTCTAGTGGCTGTCTCTAGTGGCCGTCTCTAATGGCCGTCTCTAGTGGCATGCTGTCTCTAGTGGCATGCTGTCTCTAGTGGCCGTCTCTAGTGGTATGCTTTCTCTAGTGGTTGTCTCTAGTGGCATGCTGTCTCTAGTGGCTGTCTCTAGTGGCATGCTGTCTCTAATGGCATGCTGTCTCTAGTGGCCATCTCTAGTGGCATGCTGTCTCTAGTGGCCATCTCTAGTGGCATGCTGTCTCTAGTGGCCATCTCTAGTGGCCGGCTGTCTCTAGTGGCTGTCTCTAGTGGTATGCTGTCTCTAGTGGCTGTCTCTAGTGGTATGCTGTCTCTAGTGGTATGCTATCTCTAGTGGTAGGCTGTCTCTAGTGGTATGCTGTCTCTAGTGAATGTCTCTAGTGGTATGCTGTCTCTAGTGGCTGTCTCTAGTGGTATGATGTCTCTAGTGGTATGCTGTCTCTAGTGGCTGTCTCTAGTGGCCGTCTCTAATGGCCGTCTCTAGTGGCATGCTGTCTCTAGTGGCTGTCTCTAGTGGCATGGTATCTCTAGTGGCCGGCTGTCTATAGTGGCTGTCTCTAGTGGCATGCTGTCTCTAGTGGCATGCTGTCTCTAGTGGCTGTCTCTAGTGGCATGCTGTCTCTAGTGGCCGTCTCTAGTGGCATGCTGTCTCTAGTGGCCGGCTGTCTCTAGTGGTATGCTGTCTCTAGTGGCATGCTGTCTCTAGTGGCCGGCTGTCTCTAGTGGCATGCTGTCTCTAGTGGCCGGCTGTCTCTAGTGGCATGCTGTCTCTAGTGGCATGCTGTCTCTAGTGGCCATCTCTAGTGGCATGCTGTCTCTAGTGGCCGGCTATCTCTAGTGGCAGGCTGTCTCTAGTGGCAAACAGTCTCTAGTGGCATGCTGTCTCTTGTGGCCGGCTGTCTATAGTGGCCGGCTGTCTCTAGTGGCATGCTGTCTCTAGTGGCAGGCTGTCTCTAGTGGCATGCTGTCTCTAGTGGCAGGCTGTCTCTAGTGGCAGGCTGTCTCTAGTGGCATGCTGTCTCTAGTGGCATGCTGTCTTTAGTGGCAGGCTGTCTCTAGTGGCATGCTGTCTCTAGTGGCAGGCTGTCTCTAGTGGCAGTCTGTCTCTAGTGGCCGGCTGTCTCTAGTGGCCGGCTTATGTGGTTGGCCGTCTCTAGGTACATACCACAGTCAGTCGTAGGTACTTTGATGTGTGTTGTCACTGTGTCGTTGTGTTGTCGTTGTGTTGTTGTGTTGTCGTTGTGTTGTCGTTATGTTGTCGTTGTGTTGTCATTGTGTCGTTGTGTTGTCGTTGTGTTGTCGTTGTGTTGTCGTTGTGTTGTCGTTGTGTCGTTGTGTTGTCGTTGTGTTGTCGTTGTGTTGTCGTTGTGTTGTCGTTGTGTTGTTGTGTTGTCGTTGTGTTGTTGTGTTGTCGTTGTGTTGTTGTTGTGTTGTCGTTGTGTTGTCGTTGTGTTGTTGTTGTGTTGTTGTGTTGTTGTTGTGTTGTCGTTGTGTTGTCGTTGTGTTGTTGTGTTGTCATTGTGTTGTCGTTATGTTGTCGTTGTGTTGTCATTGTGTTGTCATTGTGTCGTTGTGTTGTCGTTGTGTTGTCGTTGTGTTGTTGTTGTGTTGTCGTTGTGTTGTCGTTGTGTTGTCGTTGTGTCGTTGTGTTGTCATTGTGTCGTTGTGTTGTCGTTGTGTTGTCGTTGTGTTGTCATTGTGTTGTCGTTGTGTTGTCGTTGTGTTGTCGTGTTGTCGTTGTGTTGTTGTGTTGTCGTTGTGTTGTTGTTGTGTTGTCTTTGTGTTGTTGTGTTGTCGTTGTGTCATTGTGTAGTCGTTGTGTTGTCGTTGTGTTGTTGTGTTGTCGTTGTGTTGTTGTGTTGTTGTTGTGTTGTCGTTGTGTTGTCGTTGAGTTGTCGTTGTGTACCTGGAACAGAGATGTCGTCCCAGTAAGGAGCGTCAAACTCAAACTCCCCGGCTATGATACGACAGAAGATGATCCGGTTGTGAAGGTCTGTGTTCTCTTCTTCTGTCTCGTCGTAGAACGGAGGATTCCCCGACAGACTAACAAAAAGAGACTATTTTATCCAAAGAGACTTACAGAGAGAAAGCTTGTAGTTTAATGTCCGCAGAACCAGATCTCAATCCCCTAGAGGTCATCGACGTTTGCCGATTTAGTAATACAGCAATAAATGTTATTGTATTCAAACCAGCTGCCGCGACAGATGTTATTGATGAGATATTTAGATATGTAGGAACGGCTGGCAAGGCATGAATTAACAGTATGTACATTAACAGTATGAACACTAACAGTATGTACATGCTATAACCCCTCTATGAACACTAACAGTATGTACATGCTATAACCCCTCTATGAACACTAACAGTATGTACATGCTATAACCCCTCTATGAACACTAACAGTATGTACATGCTATAACCCCTCTATGAACACTAACAGTATGTACATGCTATAACCCCTCTATGAACACTAACAGTATGTACATGCTATAACCCCTCTATGAACACTAACAGTATGTACATGCTATAACCCCTCTATGAATACTAACAGTATGTACATGCTATAACCCCTCTATGAACACTCTCAGTATGTACATACTATAACTCCTAAATGAACACTCACAGTGTGAAGACTACATGCTATAACTCCTCTATGAACACTCACAGTATGTACATGATGACCCCTACTGCCCAACAGTCCACTGGTCGACCGTACCGATGTCTGGCCACAACCTCAGGAGCTGAGAGAGAGAGAGAGAGAGAGAGAGAGAGAGAGAGAGAGAGAGAGAGAGACAGAGACAGAGACAGAGAGAGAAAGAGAGAAAGAGAGAGAGAGAGAGAGAGAGAGAGAGAGAGATAGTTAAGGGGTGATCGAGAGGGCAGGGGGAACGGAGAAAGAGGGGAGGGGGAACGGAGAGGCGACAACAAACTGGCTTCATTAATCAGCAGATTAATCAGTCTGTATCTTCCTTCAGCATTCTCCTCTTTCAATCCCTTCATCTCTCATTCTCTCCCTCTTCTCATTACCTCGCTGTCTCCTCTCCTTGTCCCCTCTCCTCTCTTTTTCCATCCCCTCATCTCTCATTGCTCTGCCGTGCCTCACCCTCTCCTCCGTCTTTCCTAACTTTTATTTCACCAATCCCTTAATGCAGTTAATTTATTTCTCTCCCTTCATCCCTCCCTCCCTCCTTATTCATCTATTTCATTTTGATGTAATTACTCTCTGGTGTGAATGACTGAGCTGCCCTTTACTGTAAATAAAGGACTGGAGGAGGAGGAAGAGAGGGATGAGGAGGAGAGGAGGAAGAGAGCAGAGAGAGGGGGAGAGCAGAGAGGGGGAGAGCAGAGAGGTGGAGAGCAGAGAGAGGTGGAGAGCAGAGAGGGGGAGAGCAGAGAGAGGTGGAGAGCAGAGAGGGGGAGAGCAGAGAGATGGAGAGCAGAGGGAGGTGGAGAGCAGAGAGAGGTGGAGAGCAGAGAGAGGTGGAGAGCAGAGAGGGGGAGAGCAGAGAGGTGGAGAGCAGAGAGAGATGGAGAGCAGAGAGAGGTGGCGAGCAGAGAGAGGTGGAGAGCAGAGAGGTGGAGAGCAGAGAGAGGTGGAGAGCAGAGAGGTGGAGAGCAGAGAGGTGGAGAGCAGAGAGAGGTGGAGAGCAGAGAGGTGGAGAGCAGAGAGAGGTGGAGAGCAGAGAGAGGTGAAGAGCAGAGAGGGGGAGAGCAGAGAGGGGTGGAGAGCAGAGAGGGGTGGAGAGTAGAGAGAGGTGGAGAGCAGAGAGGTGGAGAGCAGAGAGGTGGAGAGCAGAGAGGTGGAGAGCAGAGAGAGGTGGAGAGCAGAGAGGGGGAGAGCAGAGAGGGGGAGAGCAGAGAGGGGGAGAGCAGAGAGGGGTGGAGATCAGAGAGATGGAGAGCAGAGAGGGGGAGAGCAGAGAGGGGGAGAGCAGAGAAGTGGGGAGCAGAGAGGTGGAGAGCAGAGAGGTACTCTACCCAGGTACTCCGGTGTTCCACAGGGTTCTGTGATGGAACCGTTCTCAAACTTGGACAGGTAGAAATCTCGCAGAACCACTTTGTTGTGATTATTCTCTGTGTAGTACATCAGGTTCTCCAACTGTAGAACCACAAAACACACCACACACACTCATAAACCTGAAGCACACTCACTCATAAACATGAAGCACACACACTCAGAAACCTGAAGCACACACACTCAGAAACCTGAAGCACACACACACACACACACACACACACACACACACACACACACACACATTTACCTTGAGGTTCCTGTGTACGATGTTGAGTGAGTGTAGATAGGATACAGCCTCTAGAACCTGTTTGATCACGTTGGAAGCATCTCTCTCTGTGTAATTCCCCTGGTCCAGAATCCAGTCAAACACATCACCGCCTGTAGCCCTGCAACACACACACACACACACACACACACACAAACGCACACGCACACGCACACGCACACAAACACACACACACACACACACCTGGTTATTAAATTCAATAAGGCTTGTGAGTCCAACGACACCCTGGTCTCTCTCATTATTACCCCTGGTCCAACGACTCCCTGGTCTCTCTCTCATTACCGCAGGTCTCTCTCATCATTACCCCCGGTCCAACGACTCCCCGGTCTCTCTCATCATTACCCCTGGTCCAACGACTCCCCGGTCTCTCTCATCA
This sequence comes from Oncorhynchus mykiss, assembly GCF_057628025.1. Taxonomy (NCBI): domain Eukaryota; kingdom Metazoa; phylum Chordata; class Actinopteri; order Salmoniformes; family Salmonidae; genus Oncorhynchus; species Oncorhynchus mykiss. The sequence goes on from NC_143037.1 coordinate 79,943,263, forward strand.
TTACCCCTGGTATATCTCATCATTACCCATGGTCTCTCTCATCATTACCCCTGGTCTCTCTCATCATTACCCCATGTCCAACGACTCCCTGGTCTCCCTCAACATTACCCCTGGTCTCTCTCATCATTAACCTTGGTACAACGACTCCCTGGTCTCTCTCTCTCATTACCCCTGGTACAATGACTCCCTGGTCTCTCTCTCTCATTACCCCTGGTCCAACGACTCCCTGCTCTCTCTCATTACCCCTGGTCCTACGACTCCCTGGTCTCTCTCTCTCATTACCCCTGGTCCAACGACTCCCTGGTCTCTCTCATCATTACCCCTGGTCTCTCTCATCATTACCCCTGGTATCTCTCATCATTACCCTTGGTCTCTCTCATCATTACCCCTGGTACAACGACTCCCTGGTCTCTCTCATTATTACCCCTGGTCTCTCATCATTAACCCTGGTACAACGACTCCCTGGTCTCTCTCATCATTACCCCTGGTCTCTCTCATCATTACCCCTGGTCTCTCTCATCATTAACCTTGGTACAACGACTCCCTGGTCTCTCTCTCTCATTACCCCTGGTCCAACAACTCCCTGCTCTCTCTCATATACCCCTGTTCAAACAACTCCCTGGTGTCGCTCTCTCATTACCCCTGGTCCAACGACTCCCTGCTCTCTCTCATTACCCCTGGTCCTACGACTCCCTGGTCTCTCTCTCATTACCCCTGGTCCAACGACTCCCTGGTCTCTCTCATCATTACCCCTGGTCTCTCTCATCATTACCCCTGGTATCTCTCATCATTACCCTTGGTCTCTCTCATCATTACCCCTGGTCCAACGACTCCCTGGTCTCTCTCATTATTACCCCTGGTCTCTCATCATTAACCCTGGTACAACGACTCCCTGGTCTCTGTCTCATTACCCCTGGTACAATGTCTCCCTGGTCTCTCTCTCTCATTACCCCTGGTCCAACAGCTCCCTGGTCTCTCTCTCTCATTACCCCTGGTCCAACGACTCCCTGGTCTCTCTCATTACCCCTGGTCAAACGACTCCCTGGTCTCTCTCTCTCTCATGACCCTGGTCCTAAGACTCCCTGGTCTCTCTCTCATTACCCCTGGTCCAACGACTCCATGGTCTCTCTCTCATTACCCCTGGTCTCTCTCATCATTACCCCTGGTCTCTCTCTCATTACCTCTGGTCCAACGACTCCCTGGTCTCTCTCATTACCCCTGGTCCAACGACTCACTGGTCTCTCTCATCATTACCCCTGGTCTCTCCCATAATTACCCCTGGTCTCTCTAATCATTGCCCCTGGAACAACGGCTCCCTGGTCTCTCTCATCATTACCCCTGGTCTCTCTCATCATTACCCCTGGTCTCTCTCATCATTGCCCCTGGAACAACGGCTCCCTGGTCTCTCTCATCATTACCCCTGGTCTCTCTCATCATTACCCCTGGTCTCTCTCATCATTACCCTTGGAACAACGGATCCCTGGTCTCTCTCATCATTACCCCTGGGACAATGGCTCCCTGGTTTCTCTCACCATTACCCCTGGTCTCTGTCATCATTACCCATGGAACAACGGCTCCATGGACTCTCTCATCATTACCCCTGGTCTCTCTCATCATTACCCCTGGAACAACGGCTCCCTGGTGTCTCTCATCATTACCTAATGTCTCTCTCATCATTACCCCTGGAACAACGGCTCCCTGGTGTCTCTCATCATTACACCTGGTCTGTCTCATCATTACCCCTGGTCCAACAGCTTCCTGGTCTCTCTCATCATTACCCCTGGTCTGTCTCATCATTACCCCTGGTCCAACGGCTTCCTGGTCTCTCTCATCATAACCCCTGGTCTCTCTCATCATTACCCCTGGTCCAACGGCTTCCTGGTCTCTCTCATCATTACCCCTGGTCTGTCTCATCATTACCCCTGGTCCCAAGGCTTCCTGGTCTTCCTCATCATTACCCCTGGTCTCTGTCATCATTTTCCCTGGTCCAACGGCTTCCTGGTCTCTCTCATCATTACCCCTGGTCTGTCTCCTCATTACCCCTGGTCCAATGGCTCCCTGGTCTCTGTCCCATTACCCTTGGTCTCTCTCATCATTACTCCTGGTCCAACGGCTCCCTAGTCTCTCTCATCATTAATTCCTGGTCTCTCTCATCATTACCCCTGGTCTCTCTCATCATTACCCCTAGAACAACGACTCCCTGGTCTCTCTCATCATTAACCTTGGTACAACGACTCCCTGGTCTCTCTCTCTCTCATTACCCCTGGTACAATGACTCCCTGGTCTCTCTCTCTCATTACCCCTGGTCCAACAACTCCCTGCTCTCTCTCATTACCCCTGGTCCAACGACTCCCTGGTCTCTCTCATCATTACCCCTGGTCTCTCTCATCATTACCCCTGGTCTCTCATCATTAACCCTGGTAAAACGACTCCCTGGTCTCTCTCTCATTACCCCGGTACAATGTCTCCCTGGTCTCTCTCTCTCATTACCCCTGGTCCAACAGCTCCCTGGTATCTCTCATCATTACCCCTGGTCTCTCTCATTATTACCACTGGTCCAATGGCTCCCTGGTCTCTGTCCCATTACCCCTGGTGTCTCTCATCATTACCCCTGGTCTCTCTCATCATTATCCCTGGTACAACGACTCCCTGGTCTCTCTCTCATTACCCCTGGTACAATGACTCCCTGGACTCTCTCTCTCATTACCCCTGGTCCAACGACTCCCTGGTCTCTCCCATCATTACCCCTGGTATATCTCATCATTACCCTTGGTCTCTCTCATCATTACCCCTGGTGTCTCTCATCATTACACCTGGTCTGTCTCATCATTACCCGTGTTCCAACAGCTTCCTGGTCTCTCTCATCATTACCCCTGGTCTGTCTCATCATTACCCCTGGTCCAACGGCTTCCTGGTCTCTCTCATCATAACCCCTGGTCTCTCTCATCATTACCCCTGGTCCAACGGCTTCCTGGTCTCTCTCATCATTACCCCTGGTCTGTCTCATTATTACCCCTGGTCCCAAGGCTTCCCTGTCTTCCTCATCATTACCCCTGGTCTCTGTCATCATTTTCCCTGGTCCAACAGCTTCCTGGTCTCTCTCATCATTACCCCTGATCTGTCTCCTCATTACCCCTGGTCCAATGGCTCCCTGGTCTCTGTCCCATTACCCTTGGTCTCTCTCATCATTACCCCTGGTCCAACGGCTCCCTAGTCTCTCTCATCATTACTCCTGGTCTCTCTCATCATTACCCCTGGTCTCTCTCATCATTACCCTTAGAACAACGACTCCCTGGTCTCTCTCATCATTACCCCTGGTCTCTCTCATCATTAACCTTGGTACAACGACTCCCTGGTCTCTCTCTCTCTCATTACCCCTGGTACAATGACTCCCTGGTCTCTCTCTCTCATTACCCCTGGTCCAACAACTCCCTGCTCTCTCTCATTACCCCTGGTCAAATGACTCCCTGGTCTCTCTCTCTCATTACCCCTGGTCCAACGACTCCCTGGTCTCTCTCATCATTACCCCTGGTCTCTCTCATCATTACCCCTGGTATCTCTCATCATTACCCTTGGTCTCTCTCATCCTTAACCCTGGTCCAACGACTCCCTGGTCTCTCTCATCATTACCCCTGGTCTCTCATCATTAACCCTGGTAAAACGACTCCCTGGTCTCTCTCTCATTACCCCTGGTACAATGTCTCCCTGGTCTCTCTCATCATTACCCCTGGTCTCTCTCATTATTACCACTGGTCCAATGGCTCCCTGGTCTCTGTCCCATTACCCCTGGTGTCTCTTATCATTACCCCTGGTCTCTCTCATCATTATCCCTGGTACAACGACTCCCTGGTCTCTCTCTCATTACCCCTGGTCCAACGGCTTCCTGGTCTCTCTCATCATAACCCCTGGTCTCTCTCATCATTACCCCTGGTCCAACGGATTCCTGGTCTCTCTCATCATTAACCCTGGTCTGTCTCATCATTACCCCTGGTCCCAAGGCTTCCTGGTCTTCCTCATCATTACCCCTGGTCTCTGTCATCATTTTCCCTGGTCCAACGGCTTCCTGGTCTCTCTCATCATTACCCCTGGTCTGTCTCCTCATTACCCCTGGTCCAATGGCTCCCTGGTCTCTGTCCCATTACCCTTGGTCTCTCTCATCATTACTCCTGGTCCAACGGCTCCCTAGTCTCTCTCATCATTACTCCTGGTCTCTCTCATCATTACCCCTGGTCTCTCTCATCATTACCCCTAGAACAACGACTCCCTGGTCTCTCTCATCATTACCCCTGGTCTCTCTCATCATTAACCTTGGTACAACGACTCCCTGGTCTCTCTCTCTCTCATTACCCCTGGTACAATGACTCCCTGGTCTCTCTCTCTTATTACCCCTGGTCCAACAACTCCCTGCTCTCTCTCATTACCCTTGGTCCAACGACTCCCTGGTCTCTCTCATCATTACCCCTGGTCTCTCTCATCATTACCCCTGGTATCTCTCATCATTACCCTTGGTCTCTCTCATCATTACCCCTGGTCCAACGACTCCCTGGTCTCTCTCATCATTACCCCTGGTCTCTCATCATTAACCCTGGTAAAACGACTCCCTGGTCTCTCTCTCATTACCCCTGGTACAATGTCTCCCTGGTCTCTCTCTCTCATTACCCCTGGTCCAACAGCTCCCTGGTATCTCTCATCATTACCCCTGGTATCTCTCATTATTACCACTGGTCCAATGGCTCCCTGGTCTCTGTCCCATTACCCCTGGTGTCTCTCATCATTACCCCTGGTCTCTCTCATCATTATCCCTGGTACAACGACTCCCTGGTCTCTCTCTCATTACCCCTGGTACAATGACTCCCTGGACTCTCTCTCTCATTACACCTGGTCCAACGACTCCCTGGTCTCTCCCATCATTACCCCTGGTATATCTCATTATTACCCTTGGTCTCTCTCATCATTACCCCTGGTGTCTCTCATCATTACATCTGGTCTGTCTCATCATTACCCCTGGTCCAACGGCTTCCTGGTCTCTCTCATCATAACCCCTGGTCTCTCTCATCATTACCCCTGGTCCAACGGCTTCCTGGTCTCTCTCATCATTACCCCTGGTCTGTCTCATTATTACCCCTGGTCCCAAGGCTTCCCTGTCTTCCTCATCATTACCCCTGGTCTCTGTCATCATTTTCCCTGGTCCAACGGCTTCCTGGTCTCTCTCATCATTACCCCTGGTCTGTCTCCTCATTACCACTGTCCAATGGCTCCCTGGTCTCTGTCCCATTACCCTTGGTCTCTCTCATCATTACCCCTGGTCCAACGGCTCCCTAGTCTCTCTCATCATTACTCCTGGTCTCTCTCATCATTACCCCTGGTCTCTCTCATCATTACCCCTAGAACAACGACTCCCTGGTCTCTCTCATCATTACCCCTGGTCTCTCTCATCATTAACCTTGGTACAACGACTCCCTGGTCTCTCTCTCTCTCATTACCCCTGGTACAATGACTCCCTGGTCTCTCTCTCTCATTACCCCTGGTCCAACAACTCCCTGCTCTCTCTCATTACCCCTGGTCAAATGACTCCCTGGTCTCTCTCTCTCATTACCCCTGGTCCAACGACTCCCTGGTCTCTCTCATCATTACCCCTGGTCTCTCTCATCATTACCCCTGGTATCGCTCATCATTACCCTTGGTCTCTCTCATCATTAACCCTGGTCCAACGACTCCCTGGTCTCTCTCTCATTACACCTGGTACAATGACTCCCTGGACTCTCTCTCTCATTACCCCTGGTCCAACGACTCCCTGGTCTCTCCCATCATTACCCCTGATATATCTCATCATTACCCTTGGTCTCTCTCATCATTACCCCTGGTGTCTCTCATCATTACCCCTTGTCCAACGACTCCCTGGTCTCGCTCTCTCATTACCCTTGGTCCAACGACTCCCTGCACTCTCTCATTACCACTGGTCCAACGACTCCCTGGTCTCTCTCATCATTACCCCTGGTCTCTCTCATCATTACACCAGGTATCTCTCATCATTACCCTTGGTCTCTCTCATCATTACCCCTGGTCCAACGACTCCCTGGTCTCTCTCATCATTACCCCTGGTCTCTCATCATTAACCCTGGTACAACGACTCCCTGGTCTCTCTCTCATTACCCCTGGTACAATGTCTCCCTGGTCTCTCTCTCTCATTACCCCTGGTCCAACGACTCCCTGGTCTCTCTCATTACCCCTGGTCAAACGACTCCCTGGTCTCTCTCTCTCATTACCCTGGTCCTACGACTCCCTGGTCTCTCTCTCATTAACCCTGGTCCAACGACTCCATGGTCTCTCTCTCATTACCCCTGGTCTCTCTCATCATTACCACTGGTCTCTCTCATCATTACCCCTGGTTTCTATCTCATTACCCCTGGTCCAACGACTCCCTTGTCTCTCTCATCATTACCCCTGGTCTCTCTCATCATTGCCTCTGGAACAATGGCTCCCTGGTCTCTCTCATCATTACCCCTGGTACAATGACTCCCTGGTCTCTCTCATCATAACCCCTGGTCTCTCTCATCATTACCCCTGGAACAACGGCTCCCTGGTCTCTCTCATCATTACCCCTGGTCTCTCTCATCATTACCCCTGGTCCAATGGCTTCCTGGTCGCTCTCATCATTACCCCTTGTCAGACGGCTCCCTGGTCTCTCTCATCATTACCCCTGGGCTCTCTCATCATTAACCCTGGTACAACGACTCCCTGGTCTCTCGTTCATTACCCCTGGTACAATGACTCCCTGGTCTCTCTCTCTCATTACCCCTGGTACAATGACTCCCTGGTCTCTCTCTCTCATTACCCCTGGTCCAACGACACCCTGGTCTCTCCCATCATTATCCCTGGTCTCTCTCATCATTACCCCTGGTCCAACGGCTCGCTGGTCTCTCCCATCATTACCCCTGGTCTCTCTCATTATTACCCCTGGTCCAATGGCTCCCTGGTCTCTGTCCCATTACCCCTGGTCTCTCTCATCATTACCCCTGGTCTCTCTCATCATTACCCCTGGTCTCTCTCATCATTAACCCTGGTACAACGACTCCCTGGTCTCTCTCTCATTACCCCTGGTACAATGACTCCCTGGACTCTCTCTCTCATTACCCCTGGTCCAACGACTCCCTGGTCTCTCTCATCATTAACCCTGGTACAACGACTCCCTGGTCTCTCGCTCATTACCCCTGGTACAATGACTCACTGGTCTCTCTCTCTCGTTACCTCTGGTCCAACGACACCCTGGTCTCTCCCATCATTATCCCTGGTCTCTCCCATCATTACCCCTGGTCCAACGGCTCCCTGGTCTCTCTCATCATTACCCCTGGTCTCTCTCATTATTACCCCTGGTACAATGGCTCCCTGGTCTCTGTCCCATTACCCCTGGTCTCTCTCATCATTACCCCTGGTCTCTCTCATCATTATCCCTGGTACAACGACTCCCTGGTCTCTCTCTCATTACCCCTGGTACAATGACTCCCTGGACTCTCTCTCTCATTACCCCTGGTCCAACGACTCCCTGGTCTCTCCCATCATTACCCCTGGTATATCTCATCATTACCCTTGGTCTCTCTCATCATTACCCCTGGTGTCTCTCATCATTACACCTGGTCTGTCTCATCATTACCCGTGTTCCAACAGCTTCCTGGTCTCTCTCATCATTACCCCTGGTCTGTCTCATCATTACCCCTGGTCCAACGGCTTCCTGGTCTCTCTCATCATAACCCCTGGTCTCTCTCATCATTACCCCTGGTCCAACGGCTTCCTGGTCTCTCTCATCATTACCCCTGGTCTGTCTCATTATTACCCCTGGTCCCAAGGCTTCCCTGTCTTCCTCATCATTACCCCTGGTCTCTGTCATCATTTTCCCTGGTCCAACAGCTTCCTGGTCTCTCTCATCATTACCCCTGATCTGTCTCCTCATTACCCCTGGTCCAATGGCTCCCTGGTCTCTGTCCCATTACCCTTGGTCTCTCTCATCATTACCCCTGGTCCAACGGCTCCCTAGTCTCTCTCATCATTACTCCTGGTCTCTCTCATCATTACCCCTGGTCTCTCTCATCGTTACCCTTAGAACAACGACTCCCTGGTCTCTCTCATCATTACCCCTGGTCTCTCTCATCATTAACCTTGGTACAACGACTCCCTGGTCTCTCTCTCTCTCATTACCCCTGGTACAATGACTCCCTGGTCTCTCTCTCTCATTACCCCTGGTCCAACAACTCCCTGCTCTCTCTCATTACCCCTGGTCAAATGACTCCCTGGTCTCTCTCTCTCATTACCCCTGGTCCAACGACTCCCTGGTCTCTCTCATCATTACCCCTGGTCTCTCTCATCATTACCCCTGGTATCTCTCATCATTACCCTTGGTCTCTCTCATCCTTAACCCTGGTCCAACGACTCCCTGGTCTCTCTCATCATTACCCCTGGTCTCTCATCATTAACCCTGGTAAAACGACTCCCTGGTCTCTCTCTCATTACCCCTGGTACAATGTCTCCCTGGTCTCTCTCATCATTACCCCTGGTCTCTCTCATTATTACCACTGGTCCAATGGCTCCCTGGTCTCTGTCCCATTACCCCTGGTGTCTCTTATCATTACCCCTGGTCTCTCTCATCATTATCCCCGGTACAACGACTCCCTGGTCTCTCTCTCATTACCCCTGGTCCAACGGCTTCCTGGTCTCTCTCATCATAACCCCTGGTCTCTCTCATCATTACCCCTGGTCCAACGGCTTCCTGGTCTCTCTCATCATTAACCCTGGTCTGTCTCATCATTACCTCTGGTCCCAAGGCTTCCTGGTCTTCCTCATCATTACCCCTGGTCTCTGTCATCATTTTCCCTGGTCCAACGGCTTCCTGGTCTCTCTCATCATTACCCCTGGTCTGTCTCCTCATTACCCCTGGTCCAATGGCTCCCTGGTCTCTGTCCCATTACCCTTGGTCTCTCTCATCATTACTCCTGGTCCAACGGCTCCCTAGTCTCTCTCATCATTACTCCTGGTCTCTCTCATCATTACCCCTGGTCTCTCTCATCATTACCCCTAGAACAACGACTCCCTGGTCTCTCTCATCATTACCCCTGGTCTCTCTCATCATTAACCTTGGTACAACGACTCCCTGGTCTCTCTCTCTCTCATTACCCCTGGTACAATGACTCCCTGGTCTCTCTCTCTTATTACCCCTGGTCCAACAACTCCCTGCTCTCTCTCATTACCCTTGGTCCAACGACTCCCTGGTCTCTCTCATCATTACCCCTGGTCTCTCTCATCATTACCCCTGGTATCTCTCATCATTACCCTTGGTCTCTCTCATCATTACCCCTGGTCCAACGACTCCCTGGTCTCTCTCATCATTACCCCTGGTCTCTCATCATTAACCCTGGTAAAACGACTCCCTGGTCTCTCTCTCATTACCCCTGGTACAATGTCTCCCTGGTCTCTCTCTCTCATTACCCCTGGTCCAACAGCTCCCTGGTATCTCTCATCATTACCCCTGGTATCTCTCATTATTACCACTGGTCCAATGGCTCCCTGGTCTCTGTCCCATTACCCCTGGTGTCTCTCATCATTACCCCTGGTCTCTCTCATCATTATCCCTGGTACAACGACTCCCTGGTCTCTCTCTCATTACCCCTGGTACAATGACTCCCTGGACTCTCTCTCTCATTACACCTGGTCCAACGACTCCCTGGTCTCTCCCATCATTACCCCTGGTATATCTCATTATTACCCTTGGTCTCTCTCATCATTACCCCTGGTGTCTCTCATCATTACATCTGGTCTGTCTCATCATTACCCGTGTTCCAACAGCTTCCTGGTCTCTCTCATCATTACCCCTGGTCTGTCTCATCATTACCCCTGGTCCAACGGCTTCCTGGTCTCTCTCATCATAACCCCTGGTCTCTCTCATCATTACCCCTGGTCCAACGGCTTCCTGGTCTCTCTCATCATTACCCCTGGTCTGTCTCATTATTACCCCTGGTCCCAAGGCTTCCCTGTCTTCCTCATCATTACCCCTGGTCTCTGTCATCATTTTCCCTGGTCCAACGGCTTCCTGGTCTCTCTCATCATTACCCCTGGTCTGTCTCCTCATTACCCCTGTCCAATGGCTCCCTGGTCTCTGTCCCATTACCCTTGGTCTCTCTCATCATTACCCCTGGTCCAACGGCTCCCTAGTCTCTCTCATCATTACTCCTGGTCTCTCTCATCATTACCCCTGGTCTCTCTCATCATTACCCCTAGAACAACGACTCCCTGGTCTCTCTCATCATTACCCCTGGTCTCTCTCATCATTAACCTTGGTACAACGACTCCCTGGTCTCTCTCTCTCTCATTACCCCTGGTACAATGACTCCCTGGTCTCTCTCTCTCATTACCCCTGGTCCAACAACTCCCTGCTCTCTCTCATTACCCCTGGTCAAATGACTCCCTGGTCTCTCTCTCTCATTACCCCTGGTCCAACGACTCCCTGGTCTCTCTCATCATTACCCCTGGTCTCTCTCATCATTACCCCTGGTATCGCTCATCATTACCCTTGGTCTCTCTCATCATTAACCCTGGTCCAACGACTCCCTGGTCTCTCTCTCATTACACCTGGTACAATGACTCCCTGGACTCTCTCTCTCATTACCCCTGGTCCAACGACTCCCTGGTCTCTCCCATCATTACCCCTGATATATCTCATCATTACCCTTGGTCTCTCTCATCATTACCCCTGGTGTCTCTCATCATTACCCCTTGTCCAACGACTCCCTGGTCTCGCTCTCTCATTACCCTTGGTCCAACGACTCCCTGCACTCTCTCATTACCACTGGTCCAACGACTCCCTGGTCTCTCTCATCATTACCCCTGGTCTCTCTCATCATTACACCAGGTATCTCTCATCATTACCCTTGGTCTCTCTCATCATTACCCCTGGTCCAACGACTCCCTGGTCTCTCTCATCATTACCCCTGGTCTCTCATCATTAACCCTGGTACAACGACTCCCTGGTCTCTCTCTCATTACCCCTGGTACAATGTCTCCCTGGTCTCTCTCTCTCATTACCCCTGGTCCAACGACTCCCTGGTCTCTCTCATTACCCCTGGTCAAACGACTCCCTGGTCTCTCTCTCTCATTACCCTGGTCCTACGACTCCCTGGTCTCTCTCTCATTAACCCTGGTCCAACGACTCCATGGTCTCTCTCTCATTACCCCTGGTCTCTCTCATCATTACCACTGGTCTCTCTCATCATTACCCCTGGTTTCTATCTCATTACCCCTGGTCCAACGACTCCCTTGTCTCTCTCATCATTACCCCTGGTCTCTCTCATCATTGCCTCTGGAACAATGGCTCCCTGGTCTCTCTCATCATTACCCCTGGTACAATGACTCCCTGGTCTCTCTCATCATAACCCCTGGTCTCTCTCATCATTACCCCTGGAACAACGGCTCCCTGGTCTCTCTCATCATTACCCCTGGTCTCTCTCATCATTACCCCTGGTCCAATGGCTTCCTGGTCGCTCTCATCATTACCCCTTGTCAGACGGCTCCCTGGTCTCTCTCATCATTACCCCTGGGCTCTCTCATCATTAACCCTGGTACAACGACTCCCTGGTCTCTCGTTCATTACCCCTGGTACAATGACTCCCTGGTCTCTCTCTCTCATTACCCCTGGTACAATGACTCCCTGGTCTCTCTCTCTCATTACCCCTGGTCCAACGACACCCTGGTCTCTCCCATCATTATCCCTGGTCTCTCTCATCATTACCCCTGGTCCAACGGCTCCCTGGTCTCTCTCATCATTACCCCTGGTCTCTCTCATTATTACCCCTGGTCCAATGGCTCCCTGGTCTCTGTCCCATTACCCCTGGTCTCTCTCATCATTACCCCTGGTCTCTCTCATCATTACCCCTGGTCTCTCTCATCATTAACCCTGGTACAACGACTCCCTGGTCTCTCTCTCATTACCCCTGGTACAATGACTCCCTGGACTCTCTCTCTCATTACCCCTGGTCCAACGACTCCCTGGTCTCTCTCATCATTAACCCTGGTACAACGACTCCCTGGTCTCTCGCTCATTACCCCTGGTACAATGACTCACTGGTCTCTCTCTCTCGTTACCTCTGGTCCAACGACACCCTGGTCTCTCCCATCATTATCCCTGGTCTCTCCCATCATTACCCCTGGTCCAACGGCTCCCTGGTCTCTCTCATCATTACCCCTGGTCTCTCTCATTATTACCCCTGGTACAATGGCTCCCTGGTCTCTGTCCCATTACCCCTGGTCTCTCTCATCATTACCCCTGGTCTCTCTCATCATTACCCCTGGTCTCTCTCATCATTAACCCTGGTACAACGACTCCCTGGTCTCTCTCATTACCCCTGGTACAATGACTCCCTGGACTCTCTCTCTCATTACCCCTGGTCCAACGACTCCCTGGTCTCTCTCATTACCCCTGGTCAAACGACTCCCTGGTCTCTCTCTCTCTCATTACCCTGGTCCTACGACTCCCTGGTCTCTCTCTCATTACCCCTGGTCCAACGACTCCCTGGTCTCTCTCTCATTACCCCTGGTCCATCGACTCCACGGTCTCTCTCTCATTACCCCTGGTCCAACGACTCCCTGGTCTCTCTCTCATTACCCCTGGTCCAACGACTCACTGGTCTCTCTCATCATTACCCCTGGTCTCTCTCATCATTACCCCTGGGCTCTCTCATCATTAACCCTGGTACAACGACTCCCTGGTCTCTCGCTCATTACCCCTGGTACAATGACTCCCTGGTTTCTCTCTCTCATTACCCCTGGTCCAACGACTCCCTGATCTCTCTCATTATTACCCCCGGTCTCTCTCATCATTACCCCTGGTCTCTCTCATCATTACCCCTGGTCCAACGACTCTCTGGTCTCTCTCATCATTACCCCTGGTCCAACAGCTCCCTGGTCTCTCTCATCATTACCCCTGGTCTCTCTCATCATTACCCCCGGACATCATTACCCGTAGAACAAGGGCTCCCTGCTCTCTCTCATCATTACCCCTGGTCTCTAACATCATTACCCTGGTCTCTCTTATCATCACCCCTGGTCCAATGGCTTCCTAATCGCTCTCATCATTACCCCTGGTTAGACGGCTCCCTGGCTTCTCTCACCATTACCCCTGGTCTCTGTCATCATTACCCATGGAACAACGGCTCCATGGTCTCTCTCATCATTACCCCTGTTCTCTCTCATCATTACCCCTGGAACAACGGCTCCCTGGTGTCTCTCATCATTACCTAATGTCTCTCTCATCATTACCCCTGGAACAACGGCTCCCTGGTGTCTCTCATCATTACACCTGGTCTGTCTCATCATTACCCCTGGTCCAACAGCTTCCTGGTCTCTCTCATCATTACCCCTGGTCTGTCTCATCATTACCCCTGGTCCAACGGCTTCCTGGTCTCTCTCATCATAACCCCTGGTCTCTCTCATCATTACCCCTGGTCCAACGGCTTCCTGGTCTCTCTCATCATTACCCCTGGTCTGTCTCATTATTACCCCTGGTCCCAAGGCTTCCCTGTCTTCCTCATCATTACCCCTGGTCTCTCTCATCATTACCCCTGGTCCAACGACTCTCTGGTCTCTCTCATCATTACCCCTGGTCCAACAGCTCCCTGGTCTCTCTCATCATTACCCCTGGTCTCTCTCATCATTACCCCCGGACTCTCTCATCATTACCCGTAGAACAAGGGCTCCCTGCTCTCTCTCATCATTACCCCTGGTCTCTAACATCATTACCCTGGTCTCTCTTATCATCACCCCTGGTCCAATGGCTTCCTAATCGCTCTCATCATTACCCCTGGTTAGACGGCTCCCTGGTGTCTCTCATCATTACCCCTGGGCTCTCTCATCATTAACCCTGGTACATCGACTCCCTGGTCTCTCGCTCATTACCCCTGGCACAACGACTCCCTGATCTCTTTCATCATTACCCCTGGTCTCTCTCATCATTGCCCCTGGAACAACGGCTCCCTGGTCTCTCTCATCATTACCCCTGGTCTCTCTCATCATTACCCCTGGTCTCTCTCATCATTACCCTTGGAACAACGGATCCCTGGTCTCTCTCATCATTACCCCTGGGACAATGGCTCCCTGGCTTCTCTCACCATTACCCCTGGTCTCTGTCATCATTACCCATGGAACAACGGCTCCATGGTCTCTCTCATCATTACCCCTGGTCTCTTTCATCATTACCCCTGGAACAACGGCTCCCTGGTGTCTCTCATCATTACCTAATGTCTCTCTCATCATTACCCCTGGAACAACGGCTCCCTGGTGTCTCTCATTATTACACCTGGTCTGTCTCATCATTACCCCTGGTCCAACAGCTTCCTGGTCTCTCTCATCATTACCCCTGGTCTGTCTCATCATTACCCCTGGTCCAACGGCTTCCTGGTCTCTCTCATCATAACCCCTGGTCTCTCTCATCATTACCCCTGGTCCAACGGCTTCCTGGTCTCTCTCATCATTACCCCTGGTCTGTCTCATCATTACCCCTGGTCCCAAGGCTTCCTGGTCTTCCTCATCATAACCCCTGGTCTCTGTCATCATTTTCCCTGGTCCAACGGCTTCCTGGTCTCTCTCATCATTACCCCTGGTCTGTCTCCTCATTACCCCTGGTCCAATGGCTCCCTGGTCTCTGTCCCATTACCCTTGGTCTCTCTCATCATTACTCCTGGTCCAACGGCTCCCTAGTCTCTCTCATCATTAATTCCTGGTCTCTCTCATCATTACCCCTGGTCTCTCTCATCATTACCCCTAGAACAACGACTCCCTGGTCTCTCTCATCATTACCCCTGGTCTCTCTCATAATTAACCTTGGTACAACGACTCCCTGGTCAATCTCTCTCTCATTACCCCTGGTACAATGACTCCCTGGTCTCTCTCTCTCATTACCCCTGGTCCAACAACTCCCTGCTCTCTCTCATTACCCCTGGTCCAACGACTCCCTGGTCTCTCTCATCATTACCCCTGGTCTCTCTCATCATTACCCCTGGTCTCTCATCATTAACCCTGGTAAAACGACTCCCTGGTCTCTCTCTCATTATCCCTGGTACAATGTCTCCCTGGTCTCTCTCTCTCATTACCCCTGGTCCAACAGCTCCCTGGTATCTCTCATCATTACCCCTGGTCTCTCTCATTATTACCACTGGTCCAATGGCTCCCTGGTCTCTGTCCCATTACCCCTGGTGTCTCTCATCATTACCCCTGGTCTCTCTCATCATTATCCCTGGTACAACGACTCCCTGGTCTCTCTCTCATTACCCCTGGTACAATGACTCCCTGGACTCTCTCTCTCATTACCCCTGGTCCAACGACTCCCTGGTCTCTCCCATCATTACCCCTGGTATATCTCATCATTACCCTTGGTCTCTCTCATCATTACCCCTGGTGTCTCTCATCATTACACCTGGTCTGTCTCATCATTACCCGTGTTCCAACAGCGTCCTGGTCTCTCTCATCATTACCCCTGGTCTGTCTCATCATTACCCCTGGTCCAACGGCTTCCTGGTCTCTCTCATCATAACCCCTGGTCTCTCTCATCATTACCCCTGGTCCAACGGCTTCCTGGTCTCTCTCATCATTAACCCTGGTCTGTCTCATTATTACCCCTGGTCCCAAGGCTTCCCTGTCTTCTTCATCATTACCCCTGGTCTCTGTCATCATTTTCCCTGGTCCAACGGCTTCCTGGTCTCTCTCATCATTACCCCTGGTCTGTCTCCTCATTACCCCTGGTCCAATGGCTCCCTGGTCTCTGTCCCATTACCCTTGGTCTCTCTCATCATTACCCCTGGTCCAACGGCTCCCTAGTCTCTCTCATCATTACTCCTGGTCTCTCTCATCATTACCCCTGGTCTCTCTCATCATTACCCCTAGAACAACGACTCCCTGGTCTCTCTCATCATTACCCCTGGTCTCTCTCATCATTAACCTTGGTACAACGACTCCCTGGTCTCTCTCTCTCTCATTAGCCCTGGTACAATGACTCCCTGGTCTCTCTCTCTCATTACCCCTGGTCCAACAACTCCCTGCTCTCTCTCATTACCCCTGGTCAAATGACTCCCTGGTCTCTCTCTCTCTCATTACCCCTGGTCCAACGACTCCCTGGTCTCTCTCATCATTACCCCTGGTCTCTCTCATCATTACTCCTGGTCTCTCTCATCATTACCCCTGGTCTCTCTCATCATTACCCCTAGAACAACGACTCCCTGGTCTCTCTCATCATTACCCCTGGTCTCTCTCATCATTAACCTTGGTACAACGACTCCCTGGTCTCTCTCTCTCTCATTATCCCTGGTACAATGACTCCCTGGTCTCTCTCTCTCATTACCCCTGGTCCAACAACTCCCTGCTCTCTCTCATTACCCCTGGTCAAATGACTCCCTGGTCTCTCTCTCTCTCATTACCCCTGGTCCAACGACTCCCTGGTCTCTCTCATCATTACCCCTGGTCTCTCTCATCATTACCCCTGGTATCTCTCATCATTACCCTTGGTCTCTCTCATCCTTAACCCTGGTCCAACGACTCCCTGGTCTCTCTCATCATTACCCCTGGTCTCTCATCATTAACCCTGGTAAAACGACTCCCTGGTCTCTCTCTCATTACCCCTGGTACAATGTCTCCCTGGTCTCTCTCATCATTACCCCTGGTCTCTCTCATTATTACCACTGGTCCAATGGCTCCCTGGTCTCTGTCCCATTACCCCTGGTGTCTCTTATCATTACCCCTGGTCTCTCTCATCATTATCCCTGGTACAACGACTCCCTGGTCTCTCTCTCATTACCCCTGGTCCAACGGCTTCCTGGTCTCTCTCATCATAACCCCTGGTCTCTCTCATCATTACCCCTGGTCCAACGGCTTCCTGGTCTCTCTCATCATTAACCCTGGTCTGTCTCATCATTACCCCTGGTCCCAAGGCTTCCTGGTCTTCCTCATCATTACCCCTGGTCTCTGTCATCATTTTCCCTGGTCCAACGGCTTCCTGGTCTCTCTCATCATTACCCCTGGTCTGTCTCCTCATTACCCCTGGTCCAATGGCTCCCTGGTCTCTGTCCCATTACCCTTGGTCTCTCTCATCATTACTCCTGGTCCAACGGCTCCCTAGTCTCTCTCATCATTACTCCTGGTCTCTCTCATCATTACCCCTGGTCTCTCTCATCATTACCCCTAGAACAACGACTCCCTGGTCTCTCTCATCATTACCCCTGGTCTCTCTCATCATTAACCTTGGTACAACGACTCCCTGGTCTCTCTCTCTCTCATTACCCCTGGTACAATGACTCCCTGGTCTCTCTCTCTCATTACCCCTGGTCCAACAACTCCCTGCTCTCTCTCATTACCCTTGGTCCAACGACTCCCTGGTCTCTCTCATCATTACCCCTGGTCTCTCTCATCATTACCCCTGGTATCTCTCATCATTACCCTTGGTCTCTCTCATCATTACCCCTGGTCCAACGACTCCCTGGTCTCTCTCATCATTACCCCTGGTCTCTCATCATTAACCCTGGTAAAACGACTCCCTGGTCTCTCTCTCATTACCCCTGGTACAATGTCTCCCTGGTCTCTCTCTCTCATTACCCCTGGTCCAACAGCTCCCTGGTATCTCTCATCATTACCCCTGGTCTCTCTCATTATTACCACTGGTCCAATGGCTCCCTGGTCTCTGTCCCATTACCCCTGGTGTCTCTCATCATTACCCCTGGTCTCTCTCATCATTATCCCTGGTACAACGACTCCCTGGTCTCTCTCTCATTACCCCTGGTACAATGACTCCCTGGACTCTCTCTCTCATTACACCTGGTTCAACGACTCCCTGGTCTCTCCCATCATTACCCCTGGTATATCTCATCATTACCCTTGGTCTCTCTCATCATTACCCCTGGTGTCTCTCATCATTACATCTGGTCTGTCTCATCATTACCCGTGTTCCAACAGCTTCCTGGTCTCTCTCATCATTACCCCTGGTCTGTCTCATCATTACCACTGGTCCAACGGCTTCCTGGTCTCTCTCATCATAACCCCTGGTCTCTCTCATCATTACCCCTGGTCCAACGGCTTCCTGGTCTCTCTCATCATTACCCCTGGTCTGTCTCATTATTACCCCTGGTCCCAAGGCTTCCCTGTCTTCCTCATCATTACCCCTGGTCTCTGTCATCATTTTCCCTGGTCCAACGGCTTCCTGGTCTCTCTCATCATTACCCCTGGTCTGTCTCCTCATTACCCCTGGTCGAATGGCTCCCTGGTCTCTGTCCCATTACCCTTGGTCTCTCTCATCATTACCCCTGGTCCAACGGCTCCCTAGTCTCTCTCATCATTACTCCTGGTCTCTCTCATCATTACCCCTGGTCTCTCTCATCATTACCCCTAGAACAACGACTCCCTGGTCTCTCTCATCATTACCCCTGGTCTCTCTCATCATTAACCTTGGTACAACGACTCCCTGGTCTCTCTCTCTCTCATTACCCCTGGTACAATGACTCCCTGGTCTCTCTCTCTCATTACCCCTGGTCCAACAACTCCCTGCTCTCTCTCATTACCCCTGGTCAAATGACTCCCTGGTCTCTCTCTCTCATTACCCCTGGTCCAACGACTCCCTGGTCTCTCTCATCATTACCCCTGGTCTCTCACATCATTACCCCTGGTATCTCTCATCATTACCCTTGGTCTCTCTCATCATTAACCCTGGTCCAACGACTCCCTGGTCTCTCTCTCATTACACCTGGTACAATGACTCCCTGGACTCTCTCTCTCATTACCCCTGGTCCAACGACTCCCTGGTCTCTCCCATCATTACCCCTGGTATATCTCATCATTACCCTTGGTCTCTCTCATCATTACCCCTGGTGTCTCTCATCATTACCCCTTGTCCAACGACTCCCTGTTCTCGCTCTCTCATTACCCTTGGTCCAACGACTCCCTGCACTCTCTCATTACCCCTGGTCCTACGACTCCATGGTCTCTCTCTCATTACCCATCGTCTCTCTCATCATTACCCCTGGTCTCTCTCATCAATACCCCTGGTCTCTATCTCATTACCACTGGTCCAACGACTCCCTGGTCTCTCTCATCATTACCCCTGGTCTCTCTCATCATTACACCAGGTATCTCTCATCATTACCCTTGGTCTCTCTCATCATTACCCCTGGTACAACGACTCCCTGGTCTCTCTCTCATTACCCCTGGTACAATGTCTCCCTGGTCTCTCTCTCTCATTACCCCTGGTCCAACGACTCCCTGGTCTCTCTCATTACCCCTGGTCAAACGACTCCCTGGTCTCTCTCTCTCATTACCCTGGTCCTACGACTCCCTGGTCTCTCTCTCATTAACCCTGGTCCAATGACTCCATGGTCTCTCTCTCATTACCCCTGGTCTCTCTCATCATTACCACTGGTCTCTCTCATAATTACCCCTGGTTTCTATCTCATTACCCCTGGTCCAACGACTCCCTTGTCTCTCTCATCATTACCCCTGGTCTCTCTCATCATTGCCTCTGGAACAATGGCTCCCTGGTCTCTCTCATCATTACCCCTGGTACAATGACTCCCTGGTCTCTCTCATCATAACCCCTGGTCTCTCTCATCATTACCCCTGGAACAACGGCTCCCTGGTCTCTCTCATCATTACCCCTGGTCTCTCTCATCATTACCCCTGGTCTCTATCATCATTACCCCTGGTCCAACGGCTCCCTGGTCTCTCTCATCATTACCTCTGGTCTCTCTCATCATTACCCCTGGTCCAATGGCTTCCTGGTCGCTCTCATCATTACCCCTTGTCAGACGGCTCCCTGGTCTCTCTCATCATTACCCCTGGGCTCTCTCATCATTAACCCTGGTACAACGACTCCCTGGTCTCTCGTTCATTACCCCTGGTACAATGACTCCCTGGTCTCTCTCTCTCATTACCCCTGGTCCAACGACTCCCTGGTCTCTCTCATCATTAACCCTGGTACAACGACTCCCTGGTCTCTCGCTCATTACCCCTGGTACAATGACTCCCTGGTCTCTCTCTCTCATTACCCCTGGTCCAACGACACCCTGGTCTCTCCCATCATTATCCCTGGTCTCTCTCATCATTACCCCTGGTCCAACGGCTCCCTGGTCTCTCTCATCATTACCCCTGGTACAACGACTCCCTGGTCTCTCTCTCATTACCCCTGGTACAATGACTCCCTGGACTCTCTCTCTCATTACCCCTGGTCCAACGACTCCCTGGTCTCTCTCATCATTAACCCTGGTACAACGACTCCCTGGTCTCTCGCTCATTACCCCTGGTACAATGACTCCCTGGTCTCTCTCTCTCATTACCCCTGGTCCAACGACACCCTGGTCTCTCCCATCATTATCCCTGGTCTCTCTCATCATTACCCCTGGTCCAACGGCTCCCTGGTCTCTCTCATCATTACCCCTGGTCTCTCTCATTATTAACCCTGGTACAACGACTCCCTGGTCTCTCGCTCATTACCCCTGGTACAATGACTCCCTGGTCTCTCTCTCTCATTACCCCTGGTCCAACGACACCCTGGTCTCTCCCATCATTATCCCTGGTCTCTCTCATCATTACCCCTGGTCCAACGGCTCCCTGGTCTCTCTCATCATTACCCCTGGTCTCTCTCATTATTACCCCTGGTCCAATGGCTCCCTGGTCTCTGTCCCATTACCCCTGGTCTCTCTCATCATTACCCCTGGTCTCTCTCATCATTACCCCTGGTCTCTCTCATCATTAACCCTGGTACAACGACTCCCTGGTCTCTCTCATTACCCCTGGTACAATGACTCCCTGGACTCTCTCTCTCATTACCCCTGGTCCAACGACTCCCTGGTCTCTCTCATTACCCCTGGTCAAACGACTCCCTGGTCTCTCTCTCTCTCATTACCCTGGTCCTACGACTCCCTGGTCTCTCTCTCATTACCCCTGGTCCAACGACTCCCTGGTCTCTCTCTCATTACCCCTGGTCCATCGACTCCACGGTCTCTCTCTCATTACCCCTGGTCCAACGACTCCCTGGTCTCTCTCTCATTACCCCTGGTCCAACGACTCACTGGTCTCTCTCATCATTACCCCTGGTCTCTCTCATCATTACCCCTGGGCTCTCTCATCATTAACCCTGGTACAACGACTCCCTGGTCTCTCGCTCTTTACCCCTGGTACAATGACTCCCTGGTTTCTCTCTCTCATTACCCCTGGTCCAACGACTCCCTGATCTCTCTCATTATTACCCCCGGTCTCTCTCATCATTACCCCTGGTCTCTCTCATCATTACCCCTGGTCCAACGACTCTCTGGTCTCTCTCATCATTACCCCTGGTCCAACAGCTCCCTGGTCTCTCTCATCATTACCCCTGGTCTCTCTCATCATTACCCCCGGACTCTCTCATCATTACCCGTAGAACAAGGGCTCCCTGCTCTCTCTCATCATTACCCCTGGTCTCTAACATCATTACCCTGGTCTCTCTTATCATCACCCCTGGTCCAATGGCTTCCTAATCGCTCTCATCATTACCCCTGGTTAGACGGCTCCCTGGTGTCTCTCATCATTACCCCTGGGCTCTCTCATCATTAACCCTGGTACATCGACTCCCTGGTCTCTCGCTCATTACCCCTGGCACAACGACTCCCTGATCTCTTTCATCATTACCCCTGGTCTCTCTCATCATTGCCCCTGGAACAACGGCTCCCTGGTCTCTCTCATCATTACCCCTGGTCTCTCACATCATTACCCCTGGTCTCTCTCATCATTACCCTTGGAACAACGGATCCCTGGTCTCTCTCATCATTACCCCTGGGACAATGGCTCCCTGGTTTCTCTCACCATTACCCCTGGTCTCTGTCATCATTACCCATGGAACAATGGCTCCATGGTCTCTCTCATCATTACCCCTGGTCTCTCTCATCATTACCCCTGGTCCAACGGCTTCCTGGTCTCTCTCATCATTACCCCTGGTCTGTCTCATTATTACCCCTGGTCCCAAGGCTTCCCTGTCTTCCTCATCATTACCCCTGGTCTCTGTCATCATTTTCCCTGGTCCAACGGCTTCCTGGTCTCTCTCATCATTACCCCTGGTCTGTCTCCTCATTACCCCTGGTCCAATGGCTCCCTGGTCTCTGTCCCATTACCCTTGGTCTCTCTCATCATTACCCCTGGTCCAACGGCTCCCTAGTCTCTCTCATCATTACTCCTGGTCTCTCTCATCATTACCCCTGGTCTCTCTCATCATTAACCTTGGTACAACGACTCCCTGGTCTCTCTCTCTCTCATTACCCCTGGTACAATGACTCCCTGGTCTCTCTCTCTCATTACCCCTGGTCCAACAACTCCCTGCTCTCTCTCTCATTACCCCTGGTCAAATGACTCCCTGGTCTCTCTCTCTCATTACCCCTGGTCCAACGACTCCCTGGTCTCTCTCATCATTACCCCTGGTCTCTCACATCATTACCCCTGGTATCTCTCATCATTACCCTTGGTCTCTCTCATCATTAACCCTGGTCCAACGACTCCCTGGTCTCTCTCTCATTACACCTGGTACAATGACTCCCTGGACTCTCTCTCTCATTACCCCTGGTCCAACGACTCCCTGGTCTCTCCCATCATTACCCCTGGTATATCTCATCATTACCCTTGGTCTCTCTCATCATTACCCCTGGTGTCTCTCATCATTACCCCTTGTCCAACGACTCCCTGGTCTCGCTCTCTCATTACCCTTGGTCCAACGACTCCCTGCACTCTCTCATTACCCCTGGTCCTACGACTCCATGGTCTCTCTCTCATTACCCATCGTCTCTCTCATCATTACCCCTGGTCTCTCTCATCAATACCCCTGGTCTCTATCTCATTACCACTGGTCCAACGACTCCCTGGTCTCTCTCATCATTACCCCTGGTCTCTCTCATCATTACACCAGGTATCTCTCATCATTACCCTTGGTCTCTCTCATCATTACCCCTGGTACAACGACTCCCTGGTCTCTCTCTCATTACCCCTGGTACAATGTCTCCCTGGTCTCTCTCTCTCATTACCCCTGGTCCAACGACTCCCTGGTCTCTCTCATTACCCCTGGTCAAACGACTCCCTGGTCTCTCTCTCTCATTACCCTGGTCCTACGACTCCCTGGTCTCTCTCTCATTAACCCTGGTCCAATGACTCCATGGTCTCTCTCTCATTACCCCTGGTCTCTCTCATCATTACCACTGGTCTCTCTCATAATTACCCCTGGTTTCTATCTCATTACCCCTGGTCCAACGACTCCCTTGTCTCTCTCATCATTACCCCTGGTCTCTCTCATCATTGCCTCTGGAACAATGGCTCCCTGGTCTCTCTCATCATTACCCCTGGTACAATGACTCCCTGGTCTCTCTCATCATAACCCCTGGTCTCTCTCATCATTACCCCTGGAACAACGGCTCCCTGGTCTCTCTCATCATTACCCCTGGTCTCTCTCATCATTACCCCTGGTCTCTATCATCATTACCCCTGGTCCAACGGCTCCCTGGTCTCTCTCATCATTACCTCTGGTCTCTCTCATCATTACCCCTGGTCCAATGGCTTCCTGGTCGCTCTCATCATTACCCCTTGTCAGACGGCTCCCTGGTCTCTCTCATCATTACCCCTGGGCTCTCTCATCATTAACCCTGGTACAACGACTCCCTGGTCTCTCGTTCATTACCCCTGGTACAATGACTCCCTGGTCTCTCTCTCTCATTACCCCTGGTCCAACGACTCCCTGGTCTCTCTCATCATTAACCCTGGTACAACGACTCCCTGGTCTCTCGCTCATTACCCCTGGTACAATGACTCCCTGGTCTCTCTCTCTCATTACCCCTGGTCCAACGACACCCTGGTCTCTCCCATCATTATCCCTGGTCTCTCTCATCATTACCCCTGGTCCAACGGCTCCCTGGTCTCTCTCATCATTACCCCTGGTACAACGACTCCCTGGTCTCTCTCTCATTACCCCTGGTACAATGACTCCCTGGACTCTCTCTCTCATTACCCCTGGTCCAACGACTCCCTGGTCTCTCTCATCATTAACCCTGGTACAACGACTCCCTGGTCTCTCGCTCATTACCCCTGGTACAATGACTCCCTGGTCTCTCTCTCTCATTACCCCTGGTCCAACGACACCCTGGTCTCTCCCATCATTATCCCTGGTCTCTCTCATCATTACCCCTGGTCCAACGGCTCCCTGGTCTCTCTCATCATTACCCCTGGTCTCTCTCATTATTAACCCTGGTACAACGACTCCCTGGTCTCTCGCTCATTACCCCTGGTACAATGACTCCCTGGTCTCTCTCTCTCATTACCCCTGGTCCAACGACACCCTGGTCTCTCCCATCATTATCCCTGGTCTCTCTCATCATTACCCCTGGTCCAACGGCTCCCTGGTCTCTCTCATCATTACCCCTGGTCTCTCTCATTATTACCCCTGGTCCAATGGCTCCCTGGTCTCTGTCCCATTACCCCTGGTCTCTCTCATCATTACCCCTGGTCTCTCTCATCATTACCCCTGGTCTCTCTCATCATTAACCCTGGTACAACGACTCCCTGGTCTCTCTCATTACCCCTGGTACAATGACTCCCTGGACTCTCTCTCTCATTACCCCTGGTCCAACGACTCCCTGGTCTCTCTCATTACCCCTGGTCAAACGACTCCCTGGTCTCTCTCTCTCTCATTACCCTGGTCCTACGACTCCCTGGTCTCTCTCTCATTACCCCTGGTCCAACGACTCCCTGGTCTCTCTCTCATTACCCCTGGTCCAACGACTCCCTGGTCTCTCTCTCATTACCCCTGGTCCAACGACTCACTGGTCTCTCTCATCATTACCCCTGGTCTCTCTCATCATTACCCCTGGGCTCTCTCATCATTAACCCTGGTACAACGACTCCCTGGTCTCTCGCTCTTTACCCCTGGTACAATGACTCCCTGGTTTCTCTCTCTCATTACCCCTGGTCCAACGACTCCCTGATCTCTCTCATTATTACCCCCGGTCTCTCTCATCATTACCCCTGGTCTCTCTCATCATTACCCCTGGTCCAACGACTCTCTGGTCTCTCTCATCATTACCCCTGGTCCAACAGCTCCCTGGTCTCTCTCATCATTACCCCTGGTCTCTCTCATCATTACCCCCGGACTCTCTCATCATTACCCGTAGAACAAGGGCTCCCTGCTCTCTCTCATCATTACCCCTGGTCTCTAACATCATTACCCTGGTCTCTCTTATCATCACCCCTGGTCCAATGGCTTCCTAATCGCTCTCATCATTACCCCTGGTTAGACGGCTCCCTGGTGTCTCTCATCATTACCCCTGGGCTCTCTCATCATTAACCCTGGTACATCGACTCCCTGGTCTCTCGCTCATTACCCCTGGCACAACGACTCCCTGATCTCTTTCATCATTACCCCTGGTCTCTCTCATCATTGCCCCTGGAACAACGGCTCCCTGGTCTCTCTCATCATTACCCCTGGTCTCTCACATCATTACCCCTGGTCTCTCTCATCATTACCCTTGGAACAACGGATCCCTGGTCTCTCTCATCATTACCCCTGGGACAATGGCTCCCTGGTTTCTCTCACCATTACCCCTGGTCTCTGTCATCATTACCCATGGAACAATGGCTCCATGGTCTCTCTCATCATTACCCCTGGTCTCTCTCATCATTACCCCTGGTCCAACGGCTTCCTGGTCTCTCTCATCATTACCCCTGGTCTGTCTCATTATTACCCCTGGTCCCAAGGCTTCCCTGTCTTCCTCATCATTACCCCTGGTCTCTGTCATCATTTTCCCTGGTCCAACGGCTTCCTGGTCTCTCTCATCATTACCCCTGGTCTGTCTCCTCATTACCCCTGGTCCAATGGCTCCCTGGTCTCTGTCCCATTACCCTTGGTCTCTCTCATCATTACCCCTGGTCCAACGGCTCCCTAGTCTCTCTCATCATTACTCCTGGTCTCTCTCATCATTACCCCTGGTCTCTCTCATCATTAACCTTGGTACAACGACTCCCTGGTCTCTCTCTCTCTCATTACCCCTGGTACAATGACTCCCTGGTCTCTCTCTCTCATTACCCCTGGTCCAACAACTCCCTGCTCTCTCTCTCATTACCCCTGGTCAAATGACTCCCTGGTCTCTCTCTCTCATTACCCCTGGTCCAACGACTCCCTGGTCTCTCTCATCATTACCCCTGGTCTCTCACATCATTACCCCTGGTATCTCTCATCATTACCCTTGGTCTCTCTCATCATTAACCCTGGTCCAACGACTCCCTGGTCTCTCTCTCATTACACCTGGTACAATGACTCCCTGGACTCTCTCTCTCATTACCCCTGGTCCAACGACTCCCTGGTCTCTCCCATCATTACCCCTGGTATATCTCATCATTACCCTTGGTCTCTCTCATCATTACCCCTGGTGTCTCTCATCATTACCCCTTGTCCAACGACTCCCTGGTCTCGCTCTCTCATTACCCTTGGTCCAACGACTCCCTGCACTCTCTCATTACCCCTGGTCCTACGACTCCATGGTCTCTCTCTCATTACCCATCGTCTCTCTCATCATTACCCCTGGTCTCTCTCATCAATACCCCTGGTCTCTATCTCATTACCACTGGTCCAACGACTCCCTGGTCTCTCTCATCATTACCCCTGGTCTCTCTCATCATTACACCAGGTATCTCTCATCATTACCCTTGGTCTCTCTCATCATTACCCCTGGTCCAACGACTCCCTGGTCTCTCTCATCATTACCCCTGGTCTCTCATCATTAACCCTGGTACAACGACTCCCTGGTCTCTCTCTCATTACCCCTGGTACAATGTCTCCCTGGTCTCTCTCTCTCATTACCCCTGGTCCAACGACTCCCTGGTCTCTCTCATTACCCCTGGTCAAACGACTCCCTGGTCTCTCTCTCTCATTACCCTGGTCCTACGACTCCCTGGTCTCTCTCTCATTAACCCTGGTCCAATGACTCCATGGTATCTCTCTCATTACCCCTGGTCTCTCTCATCATTACCACTGGTCTCTCTCATCATTACCCCTGGTTTCTATCTCATTATCCCTGGTCCAACGACTCCCTTGTCTCTCTCATCATTACCCCTGGTCTCTCTCATCATTGCCTCTGGAACAATGGCTCCCTGGTCTCTCTCATCATTACCCCTGGTACAATGACTCCCTGGTCTCTCTCATCATAACCCCTGGTCTCTCTCATCATTACCCCTGGTCCAACGACTCCCTGGTCTCTCTCATCATTAACCCTGGTACAACGACTCCCTGGTCTCTCGCTCATTACCCCTGGTACAATGACTCCCTGGTCTCTCTCTCTCATTACCCCTGGTCCAACGGCTCCCTGGTCTCTCTCATCATTACCTCTGGTCTCTCTCATCATTACCCCTGGTCCAATGGCTTCCTGGTCGCTCTCATCATTACCCCTTGTCAGACGGCTCCCTGGTCTCTCTCATCATTACCCCTGGGCTCTCTCATCATTAACCCTGGTACAACGACTCCCTGGTCTCTCGTTCATTACCCCTGGTACAATGACTCCCTGGTCTCTCTCTCTCATTACCCCTGGTCCAACGACTCCCTGGTCTCTCTCATCATTAACCCTGGTACAACGACTCCCTGGTCTCTCGCTCATTACCCCTGGTACAATGACTTCCTGGTCTCTCTCTCTCATTACCCCTGGTCCAACGACACCCTGGTCTCTCCCATCATTATCCCTGGTCTCTCTCATCATTAGCCCTGGTCCAACGGCTCCCTGGTCTCTCTCATCATTACCCCTGGTCTCTCTCATTATTACCCCTGGTCCAATGGCTCCCTGGTCTCTGTCCCATTACCCCTGGTCTCTCTCATCATTACCCCTGGTCTCTCTCATCATTACCCCTGGTCTCTCTCATCATTAACCCTGGTACAACGACTCCCTGGTCTCTCTCTCATTACCCCTGGTACAATGACTCCCTGGACTCTCTCTCTCATTACCCCTGGTCCAACGACTCCCTGGTCTCTCTCATCATTAACCCTGGTACAACGACTCCCTGGTCTCTCGCTCATTACCCCTGGTACAATGACTCCCTGGTCTCTCTCTCTCATTACCCCTGGTCCAACGACACCCTGGTCTCTCCCATCATTATCCCTGGTCTCTCTCATAATTACCCCTGGTCCAACGGCTCCCTGGTCTCTCTCATCATTACCCCTGGTCTCTCTCATTATTACCCCTGGTCCAATGGCTCCCTGGTCTCTGTCCCATTACCCCTGGTCTCTCTCATCATTACCCCTGGTCTCTCTCATCATTACCCCTGGTCTCTCTCATCATTAACCCTGGTACAACAACTCCCTGGTCTCTCTCATTACCCCTGGTACAATGACTCCCTGGACTCTCTCTCTCATTACCCCTGGTCCAACGACTCCCTGGTCTCTCTCATTACCCCTGGTCAAACGACTCCCTGGTCTCTCTCTCTCTCATTACCCTGGTCCTACGACTCCCTGGTCTCTCTCTCATTACCCCTGGTCCAACGACTCCCTGGTCTCTCTCTCATTACCCCTGGTCCATCGACTCCACGGTCTCTCTTATCATTACCCCTGGTCCAACGACTCCCTGGTCTCTCTCTCTCATTACCCCTGGTCCAACGACTCACTGGTCTCTCTCATCATTACACCTGGGCTCTCTCATCATTAACCCTGGTACAACGACTCCCTGGTCTCTCGCTCATTACCCCTGGTACAATGACTCCCTGGTTTCTCTCTCTCATTACCCCTGGTCCAACGACTCCCTGATCTCTCTCATTATTACCCCCGGTCTCTCTCATCATTACCCCTGGTCTCTCTCATCATTACCCCTGGTCCAACGACTCTCTGGTCTCTCTCATCATTACCCCTGGTCCAACAGCTCCCTGGTCTCTCTCATCATTACCCCTGGTCTCTCTCATCATTACCCCCGGACTCTCTCATCATTACCCGTAGAACAAGGGCTCCCTGCTCTCTCTCATCATTACCCCTGGTCTCTAACATCATTACCCTGGTCTCTCTTATCATCACCCCTGGTCCAATGGCTTCCTAATCGCTCTCATCATTACCCCTGGTTAGACGGCTCCCTGGTGTCTCTCATCATTACCCCTGGGCTCTCTCATCATTAACCCTGGTACATCGACTCCCTGGTCTCTCGCTCATTACCCCTGGCACAACGACTCCCTGATCTCTTTCATCATTACCCCTGGTCTCTCTCATCATTGCCCCTGGAACAACGGCTCCCTGGTCTCTCTCATCATTACCCCTGGTCTCTCTCATCATTACCCCTGGTCTCTCTCATCATTACCCTTGGAACAACTGATCCCTGGTCTCTCTCATCATTACCCCTGGGACAAGGGCTCCCTGGTTTCTCTCACCATTACCCCTGGTCTCTGTCATCATTACCCATGGAACAATGGCTCCATGGTCTCTCTCATCATTACCCCTGGTCTCTCTCATCATTACCCCTGGAACAACGGCTCCCTGGTGTCTCTCATCATTACCCCTGGTCTGTCTCATTATTACCCCTGGTCCCAAGGCTTCCCTGTCTTCCTCATCATTACCCCTGGTCTCTGTCATCATTTTCCCTGGTCCAACGGCTTCCTGGTCTCTCTCATCATTACCCCTGGTCTGTCTCCTCATTACCCCTGGTCCAATGGCTCCCTGGTCTCTGTCCCATTACCCGTGGTCTCTCTCATCATTACCCCTGGTCCAACGGCTCCCTAGTCTCTCTCATCATTACTCCTGGTCTCTCTCATCATTACCCCTGGTCTCTCATCATTACCCCTAGAACAACGACTCTCTGGTCTCTCTCATCATTACCCCTGGTCTCTCTCATCATTAACCTTGGTACAACGACTCCCTGGTCTCTCTCTCTCTCATTACCCCTGGTCCAACAACTCCCTGCTCTCTCTCATTACCCCTGGTCCAACAACTCCCTGCTCTCTCTCATTACCCCTGGTCCAACGGCTCCCTAGTCTCTCTCATCATTACTCCTGGTCTCTCTCATCATTACCCCTGGTCTCTCTCATCATTACCCCTAGAACAACGACTCCCTGGTCTCTCTCATCATTACCCCTGGTCTCTCTCATCATTAACCTTGGTACAACGACTCCCTGGTCTCTCTCTCTCTCATTACCCCTGGTCCAACGACTCCCTGGTCTCTCTCATCATTACCCCTGGTCTCTCTCATCATTACCCCTGGTATCTCTCATCATTACCCTTGGTCTCTCTCATCATTAACCCTGGTCCAACGACTCCCTGGTCTCTCTCTCATTACACCTGGTACAATGACTCCCTGGACTCTCTCTCTCATTACCCCTGGTCCAACGACTCCCTGGTCTCTCCCATCATTACCCCTGGTATATCTCATCATTACCCTTGGTCTCTCTCATCATTACCCCTGGTGTCTCTCATCATTACCCCTTGTCCAACGACTCCCTGGTCTCGCTCTCTCATTACCCTTGGTCCAACGACTCCCTGCACTCTCTCATTACCCCTGGTCCTACGACTCCATGGTCTCTCTCTCATTACCCATCGTCTCTCTCATCATTACCCCTGGTCTCTCTCATCAATACCCCTGGTCTCTATCTCATTACCACTGGTCCAACGACTCCCTGGTCTCTCTCATCATTACCCCTGGTCTCTCTCATCATTACACCAGGTATCTCTCATCATTACCCTTGGTCTCTCTCATCATTACCCCTGGTCCAACGACTCTCTGGTCTCTCTCATCATTACCCCTGGTCTCTCATCATTAACCCTGGTACAACGACTCCCTGGTCTCTCTCTCATTACCCCTGGTACAATGTCTCCCTGGTCTCTCTCTCTCATTACCCCTGGTCCAACGACTCCCTGGTCTCTCTCATTACCCCTGGTCAAACGACTCCCTGGTCTCTCTCTCTCTCATTACCCTGGTCCTACGACTCCCTGGTCTCTCTCTCATTAACCCTGGTCCAATGACTCCATGGTCTCTCTCTCATTACCCCTGGTCTCTCTCATCATTACCACTGGTCTCTCTCATCATTACCCCTGGTTTCTATCTCATTACCCCTGGTCCAACGACTCCCTTGTCTCTCTCATCATTACCCCTGGTCTCTCTCATCATTGCCTCTGGAACAATGGCTCCCTGGTCTCTCTCATCATTACCCCTGGTACAATGACTCCCTGGTCTCTCTCATCATAACCCCTGGTCTCTCTCATCATTACCCCTGGAACAACGGCTCCCTGGTCTCTCTCATCATTACCCCTGGTCTCTCTCATCATTACCCCTGGTCTCTATCATCATTACCCCTGGTCCAACGGCTCCCTAGTCTCTCTCATCATTACTCCTGGTCGCTCTCATCATTACCCCTGGTCTCTCTCATCATTACCCCTAGAACAACGACTCCCTGGTCTCTCTCATCATTACCCCTGGTCTCTCTCATCATTAACCTTGGTACAACGACTCCCTGGTCTCTCTCTCTCTCATTACCCCTGGTACAATGACTCCCTGGTCTCTCTCTCTCATTACCCCTGGTCCAACAACTCCCTGCTCTCTCTCATTACCCCTGGTCAAATGACTCCCTGGTCTCTCTCTCTCATTACTCCTGGTCCAACGACTCCCTGGTCTCTCACATCATTACCCCTGGTCTCTCTCATCATTACCCCTGGTATCTCTCATCATTACCCTTGGTCTCTCTCATCATTAACCCTGGTCCAACGACTCCCTGGTCTCTCTCTCATTACACCTGGTACAATAACTCCCTGGACTCTCTCTCTCATTACCCCTGGTCCAACGACTCCCTGGTCTCTCCCATCATTACCCCTGGTATATCTCATCATTACCCTTGGTCTCTCTCATCATTACCCCTGGTGTCTCTCATCATTACCCCTTGTCCAACGACTCCCTGGTCTCGCTCTCTCATTACCCTTGGTCCAACGACTCCCTGCACTCTCTCATTACCCCTGGTCCTACGACTCCATGGTCTCTCTCTCATTACCCATCGTCTCTCTCATCATTACCCCTGGTCTCTCTCATCAATACCCCTGGTCTCTATCTCATTACCACTGGTCCAACGACTCCCTGGTCTCTCTCATCATTACCCCTGGTCTCTCTCATCATTACACCAGGTATCTCTCATCATTACCCTTGGTCTCTCTCATCATTACCCCTGGTCCAACGACTCTCTGGTCTCTCTCATCATTACCCCTGGTCTCTCATCATTAACCCTGGTACAACGACTCCCTGGTCTCTCTCTCATTACCCCTGGTACAATGTCTCCCTGGTCTCTCGCTCTCATTACCCCTGGTCCAACGACTCCCTGGTCTCTCTCATTACCCCTGGTCAAACGACTCCCTGGTCTCTCTCTCTCATTACCCTGGTCCTACGACTCCCTGGTCTCTCTCTCATTAACCCTGGTCCAATGACTCCATGGTCTCTCTCTCATTACCCCTTGTCTCTCTCATCATTACCACTGGTCTCTCTCATCATTACCCCTGGTTTCTATCTCATTACCCCTGGTCCAACGACTCCCTTGTCTCTCTCATCATTACCCCTGGTCTCTCTCATCATTGCCTCTGGAACAATGGCTCCCTGGTCTCTCTCATCATTACCCCTGGTACAATGACTCCCTGGTCTCTCTCATCATAACCCCTGGTCTCTCTCGTCATTACCCCTGGAACAACGGCTCCCTGGTCTCTCTCATCATTACCCCTGGTCTCTCTCATCATTACCCCTGGTCTCTATCATCATTACCCCTGGTCCAACGGCTCCCTGGTCTCTCTCATCATTACCTCTGGTCTCTCTCATCATTACCCCTGGTCCAATGGCTTCCTGGTCGCTCTCATCATTACCCCTTGTCAGACGGCTCCCTGGTCTCTCTCATCATTACCCCTGGGCTCTCTCATCATTAACCCTGGTACAACGACTCCCTGGTCTCTCGTTCATTACCCCTGGTACAATGACTCCCTGGTCTCTCTCTCTCATTACCCCTGGTCCAACGACTCCCTGGTCTCTCTCATCATTAACCCTGGTACAACGACTCCCTGGTCTCTCGCTCATTACCCCTGGTACAATGACTCCCTGGTCTCTCTCTCTCATTACCCCTGGTCCAACGACACCCTGGTCTCTCCCATCATTATCCCTGGTCTCTCTCATCATTAGCCCTGGTCCAACGGCTCCCTGGTCTCTCTCATCATTACCCCTGGTCTCTCTCATTATTACCCCTGGTCCAATGGCTCCCTGGTCTCTGTCCCATTACCCCTGGTCTCTCTCATCATTACCCCTGGTCTCTCTCATCATTACCCCTGGTCTCTCTCATCATTAACCCTGGTACAACGACTCCCTGGTCTCTCTCTCATTACCCCTGGTACAATGACTCCCTGGACTCTCTCTCTCATTACCCCTGGTCCAACGACTCCCTGGTCTCTCTCATCATTAACCCTGGTACAACGACTCCCTGGTCTCTCGCTCATTACCCCTGGTACAATGACTCCCTGGTCTCTCTCTCATCATTACCCCTGGTCCAACGGCTCCCTGGTCTCTCTCATCATTACCCCTGGTCTCTCTCATTATTACCCCTGGTCCAATGGCTCCCTGGTCTCTGTCCCATTACCCCTGGTCTCTCTCATCATTACCCCTGGTCTCTCTCATCATTACCCCTGGTCTCTCTCATCATTAACCCTGGTACAACGACTCCCTGGTCTCTCGCTCATTACCCCTGGTACAATGACTCCCTGGACTCTCTCTCTCATTACCCCTGGTCCAACGACTCCCTGGTCTCTCTCATTACCCCTGGTCAAACGACTCCCTGGTCTCTCTCTCTCTCATTACCCTGGTCCTATGACTCCCTGGTCTCTCTCTCATTACCCCTGGTCCAACGACTCCCTGGTCTCTCTCTCATTACCCCTGGTCCATCGACTCCACGGTCTCTCTCTCATTACCCCTGGTCCAACGACTCCCTGGTCTCTCTCTCTCATTACCCCTGGTCCAACGACTCACTGGTCTCTCTCATCATTACCCCTGGGCTCTCTCATCATTAACCCTGGTACAACGACTCCCTGGTCTCTCGCTCATTACCCCTGGTACAATGACTCCCTGGTTTCTCTCTCTCATTACCCCTGGTCCAACGACTCCCTGATCTCTCTCATTATTACCCCCGGTCTCTCTCATCATTACCCCTGGTCTCTCTCATCATTACCCCTGGTCCAACGACTCTCTGGTCTCTCTCATCATTACCCCTGGTCCAACAGCTCCCTGGTCTCTCTCATCATTACCCCTGGTCTCTCTCATCATTACCCCCGGACTCTCTCATCATTACCCGTAGAACAAGGGCTCCCTGCTCTCTCTCATCATTACCCCTGGTCTCTAACACCATTACCCTGGTCTCTCTTATCATCACCCCTGGTCCAATGGCTTCCTAATCGCTCTCATCATTACCCCTGGTTAGACGGCTCCCTGGTGTCTCTCATCATTACCTCTGGGCTCTCTCATCATTAACCCTGGTACATCGACTCCCTGGTCTCTCGCTCATTACCCCTGGCACAACGACTCCCTGATCTCTTTTATCATTACCCCTGGTGTCTCTCATCATTACCCCTGGTCCAATGGCTCCCTGGTGACTCTCATCATTACCCCTGGTCAGACGGCTCCCTAGTCTCTCTCATCATTACCCCTGGTCTCTCTCATCATTACCCCTGGTCTCTCTCATTATTACCCCTGGTCCAATGGCTCCCTGGTCTCTGTCCCATTACCCCTGGTCTCTCTCATCATTACCCCTGGTCTCTCTCATCATGACCCCTGGTCTCTCTCATCATTAACCCTGGTACAACGACTCCCTGGTCTCTCTCTCATTACCCCTGGTCTCTCTCATCATTACCCCTGGTCTCTCTAATCATTATCCCTGGTCTCTATCTCATTACCCCTGGTCCAACGACTCCCTGGTCTCTCTCTCATTATCCCTGCTCCAACGACTCCCTGGTCTCTCTCATCATTACACCTGGTCTCTCTCTCTCATTACCCCTGGTCCAACAACTCCCTGGTCTCTCCCATCATTACCCCTGGTCTCTCTCATCATTGCCCCTGGAACAACGGCTCCCTGGTCTCTCTCATCATTACCCCTGGTCTCTCTCATCATTACCCCTGGTCTCTCTCTCATTACCCCTGGAACAACGGCTCCCTGGTCTCTCTCATCATAACCCCTGGTCTCTCTCATCATTACCCCTGGAACAACGGCTCCCTGGTATCTCTCATCATTACCCCTGGGATCTCTCATCATTACCCCTGGTCTCTCTCATCATGACCCCTGGTCTCTCTCATCATTAACCCTGGTACAACGACTCCCTGGTCTCTCTCTCATTACCCCTGGTCTCTCTCATCATTACCCCTGGTCTCTCTAATCATTATCCCTGGTCTCTATCTCATTACCCCTGGTCCAACGACTCCCTGGTCTCTCTCTCATTATCCCTGCTCCAACGACTCCCTGGTCTCTCTCATCATTACACCTGGTCTCTCTCTCTCATTACCCCTGGTCCAACAACTCCCTGGTCTCTCCCATCATTACCCCTGGTCTCTCTCATCATTGCCCCTGGAACAACGGCTCCCTGGTCTCTCTCATCATTACCCCTGGTCTCTCTCATCATTACCCCTGGTCTCTCTCTCATTACCCCTGGAACAACGGCTCCCTGGTCTCTCTCATCATAACCCCTGGTCTCTCTCATCATTACCCCTGGAACAACGGCTCCCTGGTATCTCTCATCATAACCCCTGGTCTCTCTCATCATTACCCCTGGCACAACGACTCCCTGATCTCTTTTATCATTACCCCTGGTGTCTCTCATCATTACCCCTGGTCCAATGGCTCCCTGGTGACTCTCATCATTACCCCTGGTCAGACGGCTCCCTAGTCTCTCTCATCATTACCCCTGGTCTCTCTCATCATTACCCCTGGTCTCTCTCATTATTACCCCTGGTCCAATGGCTCCCTGGTCTCTGTCCCATTACCCCTGGTCTCTCTCATCATTACCCCTGGTCTCTCTCATCATGACCCCTGGTCTCTCTCATCATTAACCCTGGTACAACGACTCCCTGGTCTCTCTCTCATTACCCCTGGTCTCTCTCATCATTACCCCTGGTCTCTCTAATCATTATCCCTGGTCTCTATCTCATTACCCCTGGTCCAACGACTCCCTGGTCTCTCTCTCATTATCCCTGCTCCAACGACTCCCTGGTCTCTCTCATCATTACACCTGGTCTCTCTCTCTCATTACCCCTGGTCCAACAACTCCCTGGTCTCTCCCATCATTACCCCTGGTCTCTCTCATCATTGCCCCTGGAACAACGGCTCCCTGGTCTCTCTCATCATTACCCCTGGTCTCTCTCATCATTACCCCTGGTCTCTCTCTCATTACCCCTGGAACAACGGCTCCCTGGTCTCTCTCATCATAACCCCTGGTCTCTCTCATCATTACCCCTGGAACAACGGCTCCCTGGTATCTCTCATCATTACCCCTGGGATCTCTCATCATTACCCCTGGTCTCTCTCATCATGACCCCTGGTCTCTCTCATCATTAACCCTGGTACAACGACTCCCTGGTCTCTCTCTCATTACCCCTGGTCTCTCTCATCATTACCCCTGGTCTCTCTAATCATTATCCCTGGTCTCTATCTCATTACCCCTGGTCCAACGACTCCCTGGTCTCTCTCTCATTATCCCTGGTCCAACAACTCCCTGCTCTCTCTCATTACCCCTGGTCAAACGACTCCCTGGTCTCTCTCTCTCATTACCCCTGGTCCAACGACTCCCTGGTCTCTCTCATCATTACCCCTGGTCTCTCTCATCATTACCCCTGGTCTCTCATCATTAACCCTGGTAAAACGACTCCCTGGTCTCTCTCTCATTACCCCTGGTACAATGTCTCCCTGGTCTCTCTCTCTCATTACCCCTGGTCTCTCTCATCATTACCCCTGGTCCAACAGCTCCCTGGTATCTCTCATCATTACCCCTGGTCTCTCTCATTATTACCACTGGTCCAATGGCTCCCTGGTCTCTGTCCCATTACCCCTGGTGTCTCTCATCATTACCCCTGGTCTCTCTCATCATTATCCCTGGTACAACGACTCCCTGGTCTCTCTCTCATTACCCCTGGTACAATGACTCCCTGGACTCTCTCTCTCATTACCCCTGGTCCAACGACTCCCTGGTCTCTCCCATCATTACCCCTGGTGTCTCTCATCATTACACCTGGTCTGTCTCATCATTACCCCTGGTCCAACAGCTTCTTGGTCTCTCTCATCATTACCCCTGGTCTGTCTCATCATTACCCCTGGTCCAACGGCTTCCTGGTCTCTCTAGTCATAACCCCTGGTCTCTCTCATCATTACCCTTGGTCTCTCTCATCATTACACCTGGTGTCTCTCATCATTACACCTGGTCTGTCTCATCATTACCCCTGGTCCAACAGCTTCCTGGTCTCTCTCATCAATACCCCTGGTCTGTCTCATCATTACCCCTGGTACAACGGCTTCCTGGTCTCTCTAGTCATAACCCCTGGTCTCTCTCATCATTACCCCTGGTCCAACGGCTTCCTGGTCTCTCTCATCATTACCCCTGGTCTGTCTCATCATTACCCCTGGTCCCAAGGCTTCCTGGTCTTCCTCATCATTACCCCTGGTCTCTGTCATCATTTTCCCTGGTCCAACGGCTTCCTGGTCTCTCTCATCATTACCCCTGCTCTGTCTCCTCATTACCCCTGGTCCAATGGCTCCCTGGTCTCTGTCCCATTACCCTTGGCCTCTCTCATCATTACCCCTGGTCCAACGGCTCCCTAGTCTCTCTCATCATTACTCCTGGTCTCTCTCATCATTACCCCTGGTCTCTCTCATCATTACCCCTAGAACAACGACTCCCTGGTCTCTCTCATCATTACCCCTGGTCTCTCTCATCATTAACCATGGTACAACGACTCACTGGTCTCTCTCATTACCCCTGGTCAAACGACTCCCTGGTCTCTCTCTCTCATTACCCCTGGTCCAACGACTCCCTGGTCTCTCTCATCATTACCCCTGGTCTCTCTCATCATTACCCCTGGTATCTCTCATCATTACCCTTGGTCTCTCTCATCATTACCCCTGGTCCAACGACTCCCTGGTCTCTCTCATCATTACCCCTGGTCTCTCATCATTACCCCTGGTGTCCCATTACCCCTGGTGTCTCTCATTATTACCCCTGGTCTCTCTCATCATTATCCCTGGTACAACGACTCCCTGGTCTCTCTCTCATTACACCTGGTACAATGACTCCCTGGACTCTCTCTCTCATTACCCCTGGTCCAACGACTCCCTGGTCTCTCCCATCATTACCCCTGGTATATCTCATCATTACCATTGGTCTCTCTCATCATTACCCCTGGTGTCTCTCATCATTACCCCTTGTCCAACGACTCCCTGGTCTCGCTCTCTCATTACCCCTGGTCCAACGACTCCCTGCACTCTCTCATTACCCCTGGTCCTACGACTCCATGGTCTCTCTCTCATTACCCATCGTCTCTCTCATCATTACCCCTGGTCTCTCTCATCAATACCCCTGGTCTCTTTCTCATTACCACTGGTCCAACGACTCCCTGGTCTCTCTCATCATTACCCCTGGCCTCTCTCATCATTACACCAGGTATCTCTCATCATTACCCCTGGTCCAACGACTCCCTGGTCTCTCTCATCATTACCCCTGGTCTCTCATCATTAACCCTGGTACAACGACTCCCTGGTCTCTCTCTCATTACCCCTGGTACAATGTCTCCCTGGTCTCTCTCTCTCATTACCCCTGGTCCAACGACTCCCTGGTCTCTCTCATTACCCCTGGTCAAACGACTCCCTGGTCTCTCTCTCTCATTACCCTGGTCCTACGACTCCCTGGTCTCTCTCATTACCCCTGGTCAAACGACTCCCTGGTCTCTCTCTCTCATTACCCTGGTCCTACGACTCCCTGGTCTCTCTCTCATTAACCCTGGTCCAACGACTCCATGGTCTCTCTCTCATTACCCCTGGTCTCTCTCATCATTACCACTGGTCTCTCTCATCATTACCCCTGGTTTCTATCTCATTACCCCTGGTCCAACAACTCCCTGGTCTCTCTCTATCATTACCCCTGGTCCAACGACTCCCTTGTCTCTCTCATCATTACCCCTGGTCTCTCTCATCATTGCCTCTGGAACAATGGCTCCCTGATCTCTCTCATCATTACCCCTGGTACAATGACTCCCTGGTCTCTCTCATCATAACCCCTGGTCTCTCTCATCATTACCCCTGGAACAACGGCTCCCTGGTCTCTCTCATCATTACCCCTGGTCTCTCTCATCATTACCCCTGGTCTC
The DNA here is from genome assembly GCF_057628025.1 of Oncorhynchus mykiss. NCBI lineage: Eukaryota > Metazoa > Chordata > Actinopteri > Salmoniformes > Salmonidae > Oncorhynchus > Oncorhynchus mykiss. The sequence goes on from NC_143037.1 coordinate 79,982,643, forward strand.
TCTAATCATTACCCCTGGTCCAACGGCTCCCTGGTCTCTCTCATCATTACCCCTGGTCTCCCTCATCATTACCCCTGGTCCAATGGTTTCCTGGTCGCTCTCATCATTACCCCTTGTCAGACGGCTCCCTGGTCTCTCTCATCAATACCCCTGGGCTCTCTCATCATTAACCCTGGTACAACGACTCCCTGGTCTCTCGTTCATTACCCCGGGTACAATGACTCCCTGGTCACTCTCTCTCATTACCCCTGGTCCAACGACTCCCTGGTCTCTCTCATCATTAACCCTGGTACAACGACTGCCTGGTCTCTCGCTCATTACCCCTGGTACAATGACTCCCTGGTCTCTCTCTCTCATTACCCCTGGTCCAACGACACCCTGGTCTCTCCCATCATTATCCCTTGTCTCTCTCATCATTACCCCTGGTCCAACGGCTCCCTGGTCTCTCTCATCATTACCCCTGGTCTCTCTCATTATTACCCCTGGTCCAATGGCTCCCTGGTCTCTGTCCCATTACCCCTGGTCTCTCTCATCATTACCCCTGGTCTCTCTCATCATTAACCCTGGTACAACGACTCCCTGGTCTCTCTCTCATTACCCCTGGTACAATGACTCCCTGGACTCTCTCTCTCATTACCCCTGGTCCAACGACTCCCTGGTCTCTCTCATTACCCCTGGTCAAACGACTCCCTGGTCTCTCTCTCTCTCATTACCCTGGTCCTACGACTCCCTGGTCTCTCTCTCATTACCCCTGGTCCAACGACTCCCTGGTCTCTCTCTCATTACCCCTGGTCCATCGACTCCACGTTCTCTCTCTCATTACCCCTGGTCCAACGACTCCCTGGTCTCTCTCTCTCATTACCCCTGGTCCAACGACTCACTGGTCTCTCTCATCATTACCCCTGGTCTCTCTCATCATTACCCCTGGGCTCTCTCATCATTAACCCTGGTACAACGACTCCCTGGTCTCTCGCTCATTACCCCTGGTACAATGACTCCCTGGTTTCTCTCTCTCATTACCCCTGGTCCAACGACTCCCTGATCTCTCTCATTATTACCCCTGGTCTCTCTCATCATTACCCCTGGTCCAATGGCTCCCTGGTCACTCTCATCATTACCCCTGGTAAGACGGCTCCCTGGTCTCTCTCATCATTACCCCTGGTCTCTCTCATCATTACCCCTGGTCCAACGACTCTCTGGTCTCTCTCATCATTACCCCTGGTCCAACAGCTCCCTGGTCTCTCTCATCATTACCCCTGGTCTCTCTCATCATTACCCCTGGTCTCTCTCATCATTACCCCCAGACTCTCTCATCATTACCCCTAGAACAAGGGCTCCCTGCTCTCTCTCATCATTACCCCTGGTCTCTAACATCATTACCCCTGGTCTATCTCATCATTACCCCTGGTTAGACGGCTCCCTGGTCTCTCTCATCATTACCCCTGGGCTCTCTCATCATTAACCCTGGTACAACGACTCCCTGGTCTCTCGCTCATTACCCCTGGCACAACGACTCCCTGATCTCTCTCATCATTACCCCTGGTGTCTGTCATCATTACCCCTGGTCCAATGGCTCCCTGGTGACTCTCATCATTACCCCTGGTCAGACGGCTCCCTGGTCTCTCTCATCATTACCCCTGGTCTCTCTCATCATTACCCCTGGTCTCTCTCATTATTACCCCTGGTCCAATGGCTCCCTGGTCTCTGTCCCATTACCCCTGGTCTCTCTCATCATTACCCCTGGTCTCTCTCATCATTACCTCTGGTCTCTCTCATCATTAACCCTGGTACAACGACTCCCTGGTCTGTCTCTCATTACCCCTGGTCTCTCTCATCATTACCCCCGGTCTCTCTAATCATTATCCCTGGTCTCTATCTCATTACCCCTGGTCCAACGACTCCCTGGTCTCTCTCTCATTATCCCTGCTCCAACGACTCCCTGGTCTCTCTCATCATTACCCCTGGTCTCTCTCTCTCATTACCCCTGGTCCAACGACTCCCTGGTCTCTCCCATCATTACCCCTGGTCTCTCTCATCATTGACCCTGGAACAACGGCTCCCTGGTCTCTCTCATCATTACCCCTGGTCTCTCTCATCATTACCCCTGGTCTCTCTCATCATTACCCCTGGTCTCTGTCTCTCATTACCCCTGGAACAACGGCTCCCTGGTCTCTCTCATCATAACCCCTGGTCTCTCTCATCATTACCCCTGGAACAACGGCTCCCTGGTCTCTCTCATCATTACCCCTGGGCTCTCTCATCATTACCCCTGGTCTCTCTCATCATTACCCCTGGCCCAACGGCTCCCTGGTCTATCTCATCATTACCCCTGGTCTCTCTCATCATCACCCCTGGTTCAATGGCTTCCTAATCGCTCTCATCATTACCCCTGGTTAGACGGCTCCCTGGTCTCTCTCATCATTACCCCTGGTCTCTCTCATCATTACCCCTGGTCTCTGTCTCTCATTACCCCTGGAACAACGGCTCCCTGGTCTCTCTCATCATAACCCCTGGTCTCTCTCATCATTACCCCTGGAACAACGGCTCCCTGGTCTCTCTCATCATTACCCCTGGGCTCTCTCATCATTACCCCTGGTCTCTCTCATCATTACCCCTGGTCCAACGGCTCCCTGGTCTCTCTCATCATTACCCCTGGTCTCTCTCATCATCACCCCTGGTTCAATGGCTTCCTAATCGCTCTCATCATTACCCCTGGTTAGACGGCTCCCTGGTCTCTCTCATCATTACCCCTGGGCTCTCTCATCATTACCCCTGGTCTCTCTCATTATTACCCCTGGTCCAATGGCTCCCTGGTCTCTGTCCCATTACCCCTGGTCTCTCTCATCATTACCCCTGGTCTCTCTCATCATGACCCCTGGTCTCTCTCATCATTAACCCTGGTACAACGACTCCCTGGTCTCTCTCTCATTACCCCTGGTACAACGACTCCCTGGACTCTCTCTCTCATTACCCCTGGTCCAACGACTCCCTGGTCTCTCTCATCATTACCCCTGGTCTCTCTCATTATTACCCCTGGTCCAATGGCTCCCTGGTCTCTGTCCCATTACCCCTGGTCTCTCTCATCATTATCCCTGGTCTCTCTCATCATTACCCCTGGTCTCTCTCATCATTAACCCTGGTACAACGACTCTCGGGTCTCTCTCATTACCCCTGGTCCACCGACTCCCTGGTCTCTCTCATCATTGCCTCTGGAACAATGGCTCCCTGGTCTCTCTCATCATTACCCCTTGAACAACGGCTCCCTGGTCTCTCTCATCATAACCCCTGGTCTCTCTCATCATTACCCCTGGAACAACGGCTACCTGGTCTCTCTCATCATTACCCCTGGTCTCTCTCATCATTACCCCTGGTCCAACGGCTCCCTGGTCTCTCTCATCATTACCCCTGGTCTCTCTCATCATGACCCCTGGTCTCTGTCTCTCATTACCCCTGGAACAACGGCTCCCTGGTCTCTCTCATCATAACCCCTGGTCTCTCTCATCATTACCCCTGGAACAACGGCTCCCTGTTCTCTCTCATCATTACCCCTGGGCTCTCTCATCATTACCCCTGGTCCAACGGCTCCCTGGTCTCTCTCATCATTACCCCTGGTCTCTCTCATCATCACCCCTGGTTCAATGGCTTCCTAATCGCTCTCATCATTACCCCTGGTTAGACGGCTCCCTGGTCTCTCTCATCATTACCCCTGGGCTCTCTCATCATTACCCCTGGTCTCTCTCATTATTACCCCTGGTCCAATGGCTCCCTGGTCTCTGTCCCATTACCCCTGGTCTCTCTCATCATTATCCCTGGTCTCTCTCATCATGACCCCTGGTCTCTCTCATCATTAACCCTGGTACAACGACTCCCTGGACTCTCTCTCTCATTACCCCTGGTCCAACGACTCCCTGGTCTCTCATCATTGCCTCTGGAACAATGGCTCCCTGGTCTCTCTCATCATTACCCCTTGAACAACGGCTCCCTGGTCTCTCTCATCATAACCCCTGGTCTCTCTCATCATTACCCCTGGAACAACGGCTCCCTGGTCTCTCTCATCATTACCCCTGGTCTCTCTCATCATTACCCCTGGTCTCTCTCATCATTACCCCTGGTCCAACGGCTCCCTGGTCTCTCTCATCATTACCCCTGGTCTCTCTCATCATGACCCCTGGTCTCTCTCATCATTACCCCTGGTCTCTCTCATCATTAACCCTGGTCCAACGACTCCCTGGACTCTCTCTCTCATTACCTCTGGTCCAACGACTCCCTGGTCTCTCTCATCATTACCCCTGGACTCTCTCATTATTACCCCTGGTCCAATGGCTCCCTGGTCTCTGTCCCATTACCCCTGGTCTCTCTCATCATTATCCCTGGTCTCTCTCATCATTACCCCTGGTCTCTCTCATCATTAACCCTGGTACAACGACTCCCTGGTCTCTCTCTCATTACCCCTGGTACAATGACTCCCTGGACTCTCTCTCTCTCATTACCCCTGATCCACCGACTCCCTGGTCTCTCTCATCATTGCCTCTGGAACAATGGCTCCCTGGTCTCTCTCATCATTACCCCTGGTCCAACGACTCCCTGGTCTCTCCCATCATTATCCCTGGTCTCTATCATCATTACCCCTGGTCTAACGGCTCCCTGGTCTCTCTCATCATTACCCCTGGTCTCTCTCGTTATTACCCCTGGTCCAATGGCTCCCTGGTCTCTGTCCCATTACCCCTGGTCTCTCTCTCATTACCCCTGGTACAACGACTCCCTGGACTCTCTCTCTCATTACCTCTGGTCCAACGACTCCCTGGTCTCTCTCATCATTACCCCTGGTCTCTCTCATTATTACCCCTGGTCCAATGGCTCCCTGGTCTCTGTCCCATTACCCCTGGTCTCTCTCATCATTATCCCTGGTCTCTCTCATCATTACCCCTGGTTTCTCTCATCATTAACCCTGGTACAACGACTCCCTGGTCTCTCTCTCATTACCCCTGGTACAATGACTCCCTGGACTCTCTCTCTCATTACCCCTGGTCCACCGACTCCCTGGTCTCTCTCATCATTGCCTCTGGAACAATGGCTCCCTGGTCTCTCTCATCATTACCCCTTGAACAACGGCTCCCTGGTCTCTCTCATCATAACCCCTGGTCTCTCTCATCATTACCCCTGGAACAACGGCTCCCTGGTCTCTCTCATCATTACCCCTGGTCTCTCTCATCATTACCCCTGGTCTCTCTCATCATTACCCCTGGTCCAACGGCTCCCTGGTCTCTCTCATCATTACCCCTGGTCTCTCTCATCAATACCCCTGGTCCAATGGCTTCCCTGTCGCTCTCATCATTACCCCTTGTCAGACGGCTCCCTGGTCTCTCTCATCATTACCCCTGGGCTCTCTCATCATTAACCCTGGTACAACGACTCCCTGGTCTCTTGCTCATTACCCCTGGTACAATGACTCCCTGGTCTCTCTCTCTCATTACCCCTGGTCCAACGACTCCCTGGTCTCTCCCATCATTATGCCTGGTATCTATCATCATTACCCCTGGTCCAACGGCTCCCTGGTCTCTCTCATCATTACCCCTGGTCTCTCTCGTTATTACCCCTGGTCCAATGGCTCCCTGGTCTCTGTCCCATTACCCCTGGTCTCTCTCATCATTACCCCTGGTCTCTCTCATCATTACCCCTGGTCTCTCTCATCATTACCCCTGGTCTCTCTCATCATTACCCCTGGTCTCTGTCTCTCATTACCCCTGGAACAACGGCTCCCTGGTCTCTCTCATCATAACCCCTGGTCTCTCTCATCATTACCCCTGGAACAACGGCTCCCTGGTCTCTCTCATCATTACCCCTGGGCTCTCTCATCATTACCCCTGGTCTCTCTCATCATTACCCCTGGTCCAACGGCTCCCTGGTCTCTCTCATCATTACCCCTGGTCTCTCTCATCATCACCCCTGGTTCAATGGCTTCCTAATCGCTCTCATCATTACCCCTGGTTAGACGGCTCCCTGGTCTCTCTCATCATTACCCCTGGGCTCTCTCATCATTACCCCTGGTCTCTCTCATTATTACCCCTGGTCCAATGGCTCCCTGGTCTCTGTCCCATTACCCCTGGTCTCTCTCATCATTACCCCTGGTCTCTCTCATCATGACCCCTGGTCTCTCTCATCATTAACCCTGGTACAACGACTCCCTGGTCTCTCTCTCATTACCCCTGGTACAACGACTCCCTGGACTCTCTCTCTCATTACCCCTGGTCCAACGACTCCCTGGTCTCTCTCATCATTACCCCTGGTCTCTCTCATTATTACCCCTGGTCCAATGGCTCCCTGGTCTCTGTCCCATTACCCCTGGTCTCTCTCATCATTATCCCTGGTCTCTCTCATCATTACCCCTGGTCTCTCTCATCATTAACCCTGGTACAACGACTCTCGGGTCTCTCTCATTACCCCTGGTCCACCGACTCCCTGGTCTCTCTCATCATTGCCTCTGGAACAATGGCTCCCTGGTCTCTCTCATCATTACCCCTTGAACAACGGCTCCCTGGTCTCTCTCATCATAACCCCTGGTCTCTCTCATCATTACCCCTGGAACAACGGCTACCTGGTCTCTCTCATCATTACCCCTGGTCTCTCTCATCATTACCCCTGGTCCAACGGCTCCCTGGTCTCTCTCATCATTACCCCTGGTCTCTCTCATCATGACCCCTGGTCTCTGTCTCTCATTACCCCTGGAACAACGGCTCCCTGGTCTCTCTCATCATAACCCCTGGTCTCTCTCATCATTACCCCTGGAACAACGGCTCCCTGGTCTCTCTCATCATTACCCCTGGGCTCTCTCATCATTACCCCTGGTCCAACGGCTCCCTGGTCTCTCTCATCATTACCCCTGGTCTCTCTCATCATCACCCCTGGTTCAATGGCTTCCTAATCGCTCTCATCATTACCCCTGGTTAGACGGCTCCCTGGTCTCTCTCATCATTACCCCTGGGCTCTCTCATCATTACCCCTGGTCTCTCTCATTATTACCCCTGGTCCAATGGCTCCCTGGTCTCTGTCCCATTACCCCTGGTCTCTCTCATCATTATCCCTGGTCTCTCTCATCATGACCCCTGGTCTCTCTCATCATTAACCCTGGTACAACGACTCCCTGGACTCTCTCTCTCATTACCCCTGGTCCAACGACTCCCTGGTCTCTCTCATCATTGCCTCTGGAACAATGGCTCCCTGGTCTCTCTCATCATTACCCCTTGAACAACGGCTCCCTGGTCTCTCTCATCATAACCCCTGGTCTCTCTCATCATTACCCCTGGAACAACGGCTCCCTGGTCTCTCTCATCATTACCCCTGGTCTCTCTCATCATTACCCCTGGTCTCTCTCATCATTACCCCTGGTCCAACGGCTCCCTGGTCTCTCTCATCATTACCCCTGGTCTCTCTCATCATGACCCCTGGTCTCTCTCATCATTACCCCTGGTCTCTCTCATCATTAACCCTGGTCCAACGACTCCCTGGACTCTCTCTCTCATTACCTCTGGTCCAACGACTCCCTGGTCTCTCTCATCATTACCCCTGGACTCTCTCATTATTACCCCTGGTCCAATGGCTCCCTGGTCTCTGTCCCATTACCCCTGGTCTCTCTCATCATTATCCCTGGTCTCTCTCATCATTACCCCTGGTCTCTCTCATTATTACCCCTGGTCCAATGGCTCCCTGGTCTCTGTCCCATTACCCCTGGTCTCTCTCATCATTATCCCTGGTCTCTCTCATCATTACCCCTGGTCTCTCTCATCATTAACCCTGGTACAACGACTCTCGGGTCTCTCTCATTACCCCTGGTCCACCGACTCCCTGGTCTCTCTCATCATTGCCTCTGGAACAATGGCTCCCTGGTCTCTCTCATCATTACCCCTTGAACAACGGCTCCCTGGTCTCTCTCATCATAACCCCTGGTCTCTCTCATCATTACCCCTGGAACAACGGCTACCTGGTCTCTCTCATCATTACCCCTGGTCTCTCTCATCATTACCCCTGGTCCAACGGCTCCCTGGTCTCTCTCATCATTACCCCTGGTCTCTCTCATCATGACCCCTGGTCTCTGTCTCTCATTACCCCTGGAACAACGGCTCCCTGGTCTCTCTCATCATAACCCCTGGTCTCTCTCATCATTACCCCTGGAACAACGGCTCCCTGTTCTCTCTCATCATTACCCCTGGGCTCTCTCATCATTACCCCTGGTCCAACGGCTCCCTGGTCTCTCTCATCATTACCCCTGGTCTCTCTCATCATCACCCCTGGTTCAATGGCTTCCTAATCGCTCTCATCATTACCCCTGGTTAGACGGCTCCCTGGTCTCTCTCATCATTACCCCTGGGCTCTCTCATCATTACCCCTGGTCTCTCTCATTATTACCCCTGGTCCAATGGCTCCCTGGTCTCTGTCCCATTACCCCTGGTCTCTCTCATCATTATCCCTGGTCTCTCTCATCATGACCCCTGGTCTCTCTCATCATTAACCCTGGTACAACGACTCCCTGGACTCTCTCTCTCATTACCCCTGGTCCAACGACTCCCTGGTCTCTCATCATTGCCTCTGGAACAATGGCTCCCTGGTCTCTCTCATCATTACCCCTTGAACAACGGCTCCCTGGTCTCTCTCATCATAACCCCTGGTCTCTCTCATCATTACCCCTGGAACAACGGCTCCCTGGTCTCTCTCATCATTACCCCTGGTCTCTCTCATCATTACCCCTGGTCTCTCTCATCATTACCCCTGGTCCAACGGCTCCCTGGTCTCTCTCATCATTACCCCTGGTCTCTCTCATCATGACCCCTGGTCTCTCTCATCATTACCCCTGGTCTCTCTCATCATTAACCCTGGTCCAACGACTCCCTGGACTCTCTCTCTCATTACCTCTGGTGCAACGACTCCCTGGTCTCTCTCATCATTACCCCTGGACTCTCTCATTATTACCCCTGGTCCAATGGCTCCCTGGTCTCTGTCCCATTACCCCTGGTCTCTCTCATCATTATCCCTGGTCTCTCTCATCATTACCCCTGGTCTCTCTCATCATTAACCCTGGTACAACGACTCCCTGGTCTCTCTCTCATTACCCCTGGTACAATGACTCCCTGGACTCTCTCTCTCTCATAACCCCTGGTCCACCGACTCCCTGGTCTCTCTCATCATTGCCTCTGGAACAATGGCTCCCTGGTCTCTCTCATCATTACCCCTGGTCCAACGACTCCCTGGTCTCTCCCATCATTATCCCTGGTCTCTATCATCATTACCCCTGGTCTAACGGCTCCCTGGTCTCTCTCATCATTACCCCTGGTCTCTCTCGTTATTACCCCTGGTCCAATGGCTCCCTGGTCTCTGTCCCATTACCCCTGGTCTCTCTCTCATTACCCCTGGTACAACGACTCCCTGGACTCTCTCTCTCATTACCTCTGGTCCAACGACTCCCTGGTCTCTCTCATCATTACCCCTGGTCTCTCTCATTATTACCCCTGGTCCAATGGCTCCCTGGTCTCTGTCCCATTACCCCTGGTCTCTCTCATCATTATCCCTGGTCTCTCTCATCATTACCCCTGGTCTCTCTCATCATTAACCCTGGTACAACGACTCCCTGGTCTCTCTCTCATTACCCCTGGTACAATGACTCCCTGGACTCTCTCTCTCATTACCCCTGGTCCACCGACTCCCTGGTCTCTCTCATCATTGCCTCTGGAACAATGGCTCCCTGGTCTCTCTCATCATTACCCCTTGAACAACGGCTCCCTGGTCTCTCTCATCATAACCCCTGGTCTCTCTCATCATTACCCCTGGAACAACGGCTCCCTGGTCTCTCTCATCATTACCCCTGGTCTCTCTCATCATTACCCCTGGTCTCTCTCATCATTACCCCTGGTCCAACGGCTCCCTGGTCTCTCTCATCATTACCCCTGGTCTCTCTCATCAATACCCCTGGTCCAATGGCTTCCCTGTCGCTCTCATCATTACCCCTTGTCAGACGGCTCCCTGGTCTCTCTCATCATTACCCCTGGGCTCTCTCATCATTAACCCTGGTACAACGACTCCCTGGTCTCTCGCTCATTACCCCTGGTACAATGACTCCCTGGTCTCTCTCTCTCATTACCCCTGGTCCAACGACTCCCTGGTCTCTCCCATCATTATGCCTGGTATCTATCATCATTACCCCTGGTCCAACGGCTCCCTGGTCTCTCTCATCATTACCCCTGGTCTCTCTCGTTATTACCCCTGGTCCAATGGCTCCCTGGTCTCTGTCCCATTACCCCTGGTCTCTCTCATCATTACCCCTGGTCTCTCTCATCATTACCCCTGGTCTCTCTCATCATTACCCCTGGTCTCTCTCATCATTACCCCTGGTCTCTGTCTCTCATTACCCCTGGAACAACGGCTCCCTGGTCTCTCTCATCATAACCCCTGGTCTCTCTCATCATTACCCCTGGAACAACGGCTCCCTGGTCTCTCTCATCATTACCCCTGGGCTCTCTCATCATTACCCCTGGTCTCTCTCATCATTACCCCTGGTCCAACGGCTCCCTGGTCTCTCTCATCATTACCCCTGGTCTCTCTCATCATCACCCCTGGTTCAATGGCTTCCTAATCGCTCTCATCATTACCCCTGGTTAGACGGCTCCCTGGTCTCTCTCATCATTACCCCTGGGCTCTCTCATCATTACCCCTGGTCTCTCTCATTATTACCCCTGGTCCAATGGCTCCCTGGTCTCTGTCCCATTACCCCTGGTCTCTCTCATCATTACCCCTGGTCTCTCTCATCATGACCCCTGGTCTCTCTCATCATTAACCCTGGTACAACGACTCCCTGGTCTCTCTCTCATTACCCCTGGTACAACGACTCCCTGGACTCTCTCTCTCATTACCCCTGGTCCAACGACTCCCTGGTCTCTCTCATCATTACCCCTGGTCTCTCTCATTATTACCCCTGGTCCAATGGCTCCCTGGTCTCTGTCCCATTACCCCTGGTCTCTCTCATCATTATCCCTGGTCTCTCTCATCATTACCCCTGGTCTCTCTCATCATTAACCCTGGTACAACGACTCTCGGGTCTCTCTCATTACCCCTGGTCCACCGACTCCCTGGTCTCTCTCATCATTGCCTCTGGAACAATGGCTCCCTGGTCTCTCTCATCATTACCCCTTGAACAACGGCTCCCTGGTCTCTCTCATCATAACCCCTGGTCTCTCTCATCATTACCCCTGGAACAACGGCTACCTGGTCTCTCTCATCATTACCCCTGGTCTCTCTCATCATTACCCCTGGTCCAACGGCTCCCTGGTCTCTCTCATCATTACCCCTGGTCTCTCTCATCATGACCCCTGGTCTCTGTCTCTCATTACCCCTGGAACAACGGCTCCCTGGTCTCTCTCATCATAACCCCTGGTCTCTCTCATCATTACCCCTGGAACAACGGCTCCCTGGTCTCTCTCATCATTACCCCTGGGCTCTCTCATCATTACCCCTGGTCCAACGGCTCCCTGGTCTCTCTCATCATTACCCCTGGTCTCTCTCATCATCACCCCTGGTTCAATGGCTTCCTAATCGCTCTCATCATTACCCCTGGTTAGACGGCTCCCTGGTCTCTCTCATCATTACCCCTGGGCTCTCTCATCATTACCCCTGGTCTCTCTCATTATTACCCCTGGTCCAATGGCTCCCTGGTCTCTGTCCCATTACCCCTGGTCTCTCTCATCATTATCCCTGGTCTCTCTCAATATGACCCCTGGTCTCTCTCATCATTAACCCTGGTACAACGACTCCCTGGACTCTCTCTCTCATTACCCCTGGTCCAACGACTCCCTGGTCTCTCTCATCATTGCCTCTGGAACAATGGCTCCCTGGTCTCTCTCATCATTACCCCTTGAACAACGGCTCCCTGGTCTCTCTCATCATAACCCCTGGTCTCTCTCATCATTACCCCTGGAACAACGGCTCCCTGGTCTCTCTCATCATTACCCCTGGTCTCTCTCATCATTACCCCTGGTCTCTCTCATCATTACCCCTGGTCCAACGGCTCCCTGGTCTCTCTCATCATTACCCCTGGTCTCTCTCATCATGACCCCTGGTCTCTCTCATCATTACCCCTGGTCTCTCTCATCATTAACCCTGGTCCAACGACTCCCTGGACTCTCTCTCTCATTACCTCTGGTCCAACGACTCCCTGGTCTCTCTCATCATTACCCCTGGACTCTCTCATTATTACCCTTGGTCCAATGGCTCCCTGGTCTCTGTCCCATTACCCCTGGTCTCTCTCATCATTATCCCTGGTCTCTCTCATCATTACCCCTGGTCTCTCTCATCATTAACCCTGGTACAACGACTCCCTGGTATCTCTCTCATTACCCCTGGTACAATGACTCCCTGGACTCTCTCTCTCTCATTACCCCTGGTCCACCGACTCCCTGGTCTCTCTCATCATTGCCTCTGGAACAATGGCTCCCTGGTCTCTCTCATCATTACCCCTGGTCCAACGACTCCCTGGTCTCTCCCATCATTATCCCTGGTCTCTATCATCATTACCCCTGGTCTAACGGCTCCCTGGTCTCTCTCATCATTACCCCTGGTCTCTCTCGTTATTACCCCTGGTCCAATGGCTCCCTGGTCTCTGTCCCATTACCCCTGGTCTCTCTCTCATTACCCCTAGTACAACGACTCCCTGGACTCTCTCTCTCATTACCTCTGGTACAACGACTCCCTGGTCTCTCTCATCATTACCCCTGGTCTCTCTCATTATTACCCCTGGTCCAATGGCTCCCTGGTCTCTGTCCCATTACCCCTGGTCTCTCTCATCATTATCCCTGGTCTCTCTCATCATTACCCCTGGTCTCTCTCATCATTAACCCTGGTACAACGACTCCCTGGTCTCTCTCTCATTACCCCTGGTACAATGCCTCCCTGGTCTCTCTCTCTCATTACCCCTGGTCCAACGACTCCCTGGTCTCTCTCATTACCCCTGTTCAAACGACTCCCTGGTCTCTCTCTCTCATTACCCTGGTCCTACGACTCTTTGGTCTCTCTCTCATTACCCCTGATCCAACGACTCCATGGTCTCTCTCTCATTACCCCTGGTCTCTCTCATCATTACCCCTGGTCTCTCTAATCATTATCCCTGGTCTCTATCTCATTACCCCTGGTCCAACAACTCCCTGGTCTCTCTCTCATTATCCCTTGTCCAACGACTCCCTGGTCTCTCTCATCATTACCCCTGGTCTCTCTCATCATTACCCCTGGTCCAATGACTCCCTGGTCTCTCTCATCATTACCCCTGGTCTCTCTCATTATTACCCCTGGTCCAATGGCTCCCTGGTCTCTGTCCCATTACCCCTGGTCTCTCTCATCATTACTCCTGGTGTCTCTCATCATTACCCCTGGTCCAATGGCTCCCTGGTGACTCTCATCATTACCCCTGGTCAGACGGCTCCCTGGTCTCTCTCATCATTACCCCTGGTCTCTCTCATCATTACCCCTGGTCTCTCTCATTATTACCCCTTGTCCAATGGCTCCCTGGTCTCTGTCCTATTACCCCTGGTCTCTCTCATCATTACCCCTGGTCTCTCTCATCATTACCCCTGGTCTCTCTCATCATTAACCCTGGTACAACGACTCCCTGGTCTCTCACTCATTACCCCTGGTCTCTCTCATCATTACCCCTGGTCTCTCTAATCATTATCCCTTGTCTCTATCTCATTACCCCTGGTCCAACGACTCCCTGGTCTCTCTCTCATTATCCCTGCTCCAACGACTCTCTGGTCTCTCTCATCATTACCCCTGGTCTCTCTCTCTCTCATTACCCCTGGTCCAACGACTCCCTGGTCTCTCCCATCATTACCCCTGGTCTCTCTCATCATTGCCCCTGGAACAACGGCTCCCTGGTCTCTCTCATCATTACCCCTGGTCTCTCTCTCTCTCATTACCCCTGGTCCAACGACTCCCTGGTCTCTCCCATCATTACCCCTGGTCTCTCTCATCATTGCCCCTGGAACAACGGCTCCCTGGTCTCTCTCATCATTACCCCTGGTCTCTCTCATCATTACCCCTGGTCTCTGTCTCTCATTACCCCTGGAACAACGACTCCCTGGTCTCTCTCATCATAACCCCTGGTCTCTCTCATCATTACCCCTGGAACAACGGCTCCCTGGTCTCTCTCATCATTACCCCTGGGCTCTCTCATCATTACCCCTGGTCTCTCTCATCATTACCCCTGGTCCAACGGCTCCCTGGTCTCTCTCATCATCACCCCTGGTCCAATGGCTTCCTAATCGCTCTCATCATTACCCCTGGTTAGACGGCTCCCTGGTCTTTCTCATCATTACCCCTGGGCTCTCTCATCATTACCCCTGGTCTCTCTCATTATTACCCCTGGTCCAATGGCTCCCTGGTCTCTGTCCCATTACCCCTGGTCTCTCTCATCATTACCCCTGGTCTCTCTCATCATGACCCCTGGTCTCTCTCATCATTAACCCTGGTACAACGACTCCCTGGTCTCTCTCTCATTACCCCTGGTACAATGACTCCCTGGACTCTCTCTCTCATTACCCCTGGTCCAACGACTCCCTGGTCTCTCTCATCATTACCCCTGGTCTCTGTCCCATTACCCCTGGTCTCTCTCATCATTATCCCTGGTCTCTCTCATCATTACCCCTGGTCTCTCTCATCATTACCCCTGGTGTCTCTCTCTCATTACCCCTGGTCCAACGGCTCCCTGGTCTCTCTCATCATTACCCCTGGTCTCTCTCATCATCACCCCTGGTCCAATGGCTTCCTAATCTCTCTCATCATTAACCCTGGTACAACGACTCCCTGGTCTCTCTCTCATTACCCCTGGTCTCTCTCATCATTACCCCTGGTCTCTCTCTCTCATTACCCCTGGTCTCTCTCTCTCATTACCCCTGGTCCAACGACTCCCTGGTCTCTCCCATCATTACCCCTGGTCTCTCTCAACATTGCCCCTGGTCTCTGTCTCTCATTACCCCTGGAACAACGACTCCCTGGTCTCTCTCATCATAACCCCTGGTCTCTCTCATCATTACCCCTGGAACAACGGCTCCCTGGTCTCTCTCATCATTACCCCTGGTCTCTCTCATCATGACCCCTGGTCTCTCTCATCATTAACCCTGGTACAACGACTCCCTGGTCTCTCTCTCATTACCCCTGGTACAATGACTCCCTGGACTCTCTCTCTCATTACCCCTGGTCCAACGACTCCCTGGTCTCTCTCATCATTACCCCTGGTCTCTGTCCCATTACCCCTGGTCTCTCTCATCATTACCCCTGGTCTCTCTCATCATTACCCCTGGTCAGACGGCTCCCTGGTCTCTCTCATCATTACCCCTGGTCTCTCTCATCATTACCCCTGGTCTCTCTCATTATTACCCCTGGTCCAATGGCTCCCTGGTCTCTGTCCCATTACCCCTGGTCTCTCTCATCATTACCCCTGGTCTCTCTCATCATTACCCCTGGTCTCTCTCATCATTAACCCTGGTACAACGACTCCCTGGTCTCTCACTCATTACCCCTGGTCTCTCTCATCATTACCCCTGGTCTCTCTAATCATTATCCCTGGTCTCTATCTCATTACCCCTGGTCCAACGACTCTCTGGTCTCTCTCATCATTACCCCTGGTCCAACAGCTCCCTGGTCTCTCTCATCATTACCCCTGGTCTCTCTCATCATTACCCCCGGACTCTCTCATCATTACACCTAGAACAAGGGCTCCCTGCTCTCTCTCATCATTACCCCTGGTCTCTAACATCATTATCCCTGGTCTCTCTCATCATTACCCCTGGTCTCTATCTCATTACCCCTGTACCAACGACTCCCTGGTCTCTCTCATCATTACCCCTGGTCTCTCTCATCATTACAACTGGTATCTCTCATCATTACCCTTGGTCTCTCTCTCATTACCCCTGGTACAATGCCTCCCTGGTCTCTCTCTCTCATTACCCCTGGTCCAACGACTCCCTGGTCTCTCTCATTACCCCTGTTCAAACGACTCCCTGGTCTCTCTCTCTCATTACCCTGGTCCTACGACTCTTTGGTCTCTCTCTCATTACCCCTGATCCAACGACTCCATGGTCTCTCTCTCATTACCCCTGGTCTCTCTCATCATTACCCCTGGTCTCTCTAATCATTATCCCTGGTCTCTATCTCATTACCCCTGGTCCAACAACTCCCTGGTCTCTCTCTCATTATCCCTTGTCCAACGACTCCCTGGTCTCTCTCATCATTACCCCTGGTCTCTCTCATCATTACCCCTGGTCCAATGACTCCCTGGTCTCTCTCATCATTACCCCTGGTCTCTCTCATTATTACCCCTGGTCCAATGGCTCACTGGTCTCTGTCCCATTACCCCTGGTCTCTCTCATCATTACCCCTGGTGTCTCTCATCATTACCCCTGGTCCAATGGCTCCCTGGTGACTCTCATCATTACCCCTGGTCAGACGGCTCCCTGGTCTCTCTCATCATTACCCCTGGTCTCTCTCATCATTACCCCTGGTCTCTCTCATTATTACCCCTTGTCCAATGGCTCCCTGGTCTCTGTCCTATTACCCCTGGTCTCTCTCATCATTACCCCTGGTCTCTCTCATCATTACCCCTGGTCTCTCTCATCATTAACCCTGGTACAACGACTCCCTGGTCTCTCACTCATTACCCCTGGTCTCTCTCATCATTACCCCTGGTCTCTCTAATCATTATCCCTTGTCTCTATCTCATTACCCCTGGTCCAACGACTCCCTGGTCTCTCTCTCATTATCCCTGCTCCAACGACTCTCTGGTCTCTCTCATCATTACCCCTGGTCTCTCTCTCTCTCATTACCCCTGGTCCAACGACTCCCTGGTCTCTCCCATCATTACCCCTGGTCTCTCTCATCATTGCCCCTGGAACAACGGCTCCCTGGTCTCTCTCATCATTACCCCTGGTCTCTCTCTCTCTCATTACCCCTGGTCCAACGACTCCCTGGTCTCTCCCATCATTACCCCTGGTCTCTCTCATCATTGCCCCTGGAACAACGGCTCCCTGGTCTCTCTCATCATTACCCCTGGTCTCTCTCATCATTACCCCTGGTCTCTGTCTCTCATTACCCCTGGAACAACGACTCCCTGGTCTCTCTCATCATAACCCCTGGTCTCTCTCATCATTACCCCTGGAACAACGGCTCCCTGGTCTCTCTCATCATTACCCCTGGGCTCTCTCATCATTACCCCTGGTCTCTCTCATCATTACCCCTGGTCCAACGGCTCCCTGGTCTCTCTCATCATCACCCCTGGTCCAATGGCTTCCTAATCGCTCTCATCATTACCCCTGGTTAGACGGCTCCCTGGTCTTTCTCATCATTACCCCTGGGCTCTCTCATCATTACCCCTGGTCTCTCTCATTATTACCCCTGGTCCAATGGCTCCCTGGTCTCTGTCCCATTACCCCTGGTCTCTCTCATCATTACCCCTGGTCTCTCTCATCATGACCCCTGGTCTCTCTCATCATTAACCCTGGTACAACGACTCCCTGGTCTCTCTCTCATTACCCCTGGTACAATGACTCCCTGGACTCTCTCTCTCATTACCCCTGGTCCAACGACTCCCTGGTCTCTCTCATCATTACCCCTGGTCTCTGTCCCATTACCCCTGGTCTCTCTCATCATTATCCCTGGTCTCTCTCATCATTACCCCTGGTCTCTCTCATCATTACCCCTGGTGTCTCTCTCTCATTACCCCTGGTCAAACGGCTCCCTGGTCTCTCTCATCATTACCCCTGGTCTCTCTCATCATCACCCCTGGTCCAATGGCTTCCTAATCTCTCTCATCATTAACCCTGGTACAACGACTCCCTGGTCTCTCTCTCATTACCCCTGGTCTCTCTCATCATTACCCCTGGTCTCTCTCTCTCATTACCCCTGGTCTCTCTCTCTCATTACCCCTGGTCCAACGACTCCCTGGTCTCTCCCATCATTACCCCTGGTCTCTCTCAACATTGCCCCTGGTCTCTGTCTCTCATTACCCCTGGAACAACGACTCCCTGGTCTCTCTCATCATAACCCCTGGTCTCTCTCATCATTACCCCTGGAACAACGGCTCCCTGGTCTCTCTCATCATTACCCCTGGTCTCTCTCATCATGACCCCTGGTCTCTCTCATCATTAACCCTGGTACAACGACTCCCTGGTCTCTCTCTCATTACCCCTGGTACAATGACTCCCTGGACTCTCTCTCTCATTACCCCTGGTCCAACGACTCCCTGGTCTCTCTCATCATTACCCCTGGTCTCTGTCCCATTACCCCTGGTCTCTCTCATCATTACCCCTGGTCTCTCTCATCATTACCCCTGGTCAGACGGCTCCCTGGTCTCTCTCATCATTACCCCTGGTCTCTCTCATCATTACCCCTGGTCTCTCTCATTATTACCCCTGGTCCAATGGCTCCCTGGTCTCTGTCCCATTACCCCTGGTCTCTCTCATCATTACCCCTGGTCTCTCTCATCATTACCCCTGGTCTCTCTCATCATTAACCCTGGTACAACGACTCCCTGGTCTCTCGCTCATTACCCCTGGCACAATGACTCCCTGGTCTCTCTCTCTCATTACCCCTGGTCCAACGACTCCCTGATCTCTCTCATCATTACCCCTGGTGTCTCTCATCATTACCCCTGGTCCAATGGCTCCCTGGTGACTCTCATCATTACCCCTGCTCAGACGGCTCCCTGGTCTCTCTCATCATTACCCCTGGGCTCTCTCATCATTACCCCTGGTCTCTCTCATCATTACCCCTGGTCCAACGGCTCCCTGGTCTCTCTCATCATTACCCCTGGTCTCTCTCATCATCACCCCTGGTCCAATGGCTTCCTAATCGCTCTCATCATTACCCCTGGTTAGACGGCTCCCTGGTCTTTCTCATCATTACCCCTGGGCTCTCTCATCATTACCCCTGGTCTCTCTCATTATTACCCCTGGTCCAATGGCTCCCTGGTCTCTGTCCCATTACCCCTGGTCTCTCTCATCATTACCCCTGGTCTCTCTCATCATGACCCCTGGTCTCTCTCATCATTAACCCTGGTACAACGACTCCCTGGTCTCTCTCTCATTACCCCTGGTACAATGACTCCCTGGACTCTCTCTCTCATTACCCCTGGTCCAACGACTCCCTGGTCTCTCTCATCATTACCCCTGGTCTCTGTCCCATTACCCCTGGTCTCTCTCATCATTATCCCTGGTCTCTCTCATCATTACCCCTGGTCTCTCTCATCATTACCCCTGGTGTCTCTCTCTCATTACCCCTGGTCCAACGGCTCCCTGGTCTCTCTCATCATTACCCCTGGTCTCTCTCATCATCACCCCTGGTTCAATGGCTTCCTAATCGCTCTCATCATTACCCCTGGGCTCTCTCATCATTAACCCTGGTACAACGACTCCCTGATCTCTCTCATCATTACCCCTGGTGTCTCTCATCATTACCCCTGGTCCAATGGCTCCCTGGTGACTCTCATCATTACCCCTGGTCCAACGACTCCCCGGTCTCTCTCTCATTACCCCTGGTCTCTCTCATCATTACCCCTGGTCTCTCTCATTATTACCCCTGGTCCAATGGCTCCCTGGTCTCTGGCCCATTACCCCTGGTCTCTCTCATCATTACCCCTGGTCTCTCTCATCATTACCCCTGGTCTCTCTCATCATTAACCCTGGTACAACGACTCCCTGGTCTCTCTCTCATTACCCCTGGTCTCTCTCATCATTACCCCTGGTCTCTCTCTCTCATTACCCCTGGTCTCTCTCTCTCATTACCCCTGGTCCAACGACTCCCTGGTCTCTCCCATCATTACCCCTGGTCTCTCTCAACATTGCCCCTGGAACAACGGCTCCCTGGTCTCTCTCATCATTACCCCTGGTCTCTCTCATCATTACCCCTGGTCTCTCTCATCATTACCCCTGGTCTCTCTCTCTCATTACCCCTGGTCCAATGGCTTCCTGGTCTCTCTCATCATTCCCCTGGTCTCTCTCATCATTACCCCTGGAACAACGGCTCCCTGGTCTCTCTCATCATTACCCCTGGGCTCTCTCATCATTACCCCTGGTCTCTCTCATCATTACCCCTGGTCCAACGGCTCCCTGGTCTCTCTCATCATTACCCCTGGTCTCTATCATCATCACCCCTGGTCCAATGGCTTCCAAATCGCTCTCATCATTACCCCTGGTTAGACGGCTCCCTGGTCTCTCTCATCATTACCCCTGGGCTCTCTCATCATTGACCCTGGTACAACGACTCCCTGGTCTCTCGCTCATTACCCCTGGCACAATGACTCCCTGGTCTCTCTCTCTCATTACCCCTGGTCCAACGACTCCCTGATCTCTCTCATCATTACCCCTGGTGTCTCTCATCATTACCCCTGGTCCAATGGCTCCCTGGTGACTCTCATCATTACCCCTGCTCAGACGGCTCCCTGGTCTCTCTCATCATTACCCCTGGTCTCTCTCATCATTACCCCTGGTCTCTCTCATTATTACCCCTGGTCCAATGGCTCCCTGGTCTCTGTCCCATTACCCCTGGTCTCTCTCATCATTACCCCTGGTCTCTCTCATCATTACCCCTGGTCTCTCTCATCATTAACACTGGTACAACGACTCCCTGGTCTCTCTCTCATTATCCCTGGTACAATGACTCCCTGGACTCTCTCTCTCATTACCCCTGGTCCAACGACTCCCTGGTCTCTATCTCATTACCCCTGGTCCAACGTCTCCCCGGTCTCTCTCTCATTACCCCTGGTCCAACGACTCCCTGGTCTCTCTCTCATTACCCCTGGTCCAATGACTCCCTGGTCTCTCTCATCATTACCCCTGGTCTCTCTCATCATTACCCCTGGTCTCTCTCATCATTGCCCCTGGAACAACGACTCCCTGGTCTCTCTCATCATTAGCCCTGGTCTCTCTCATCATTACCCCTGGTCTCTCTCATCATTACCCCTGGTCTCTCTCATCATTGCCCCTGGTCTCTCTCATCAATACTCCTGGTCCAACGACTCTCTGGTCTCTCTGATCATTACCCCTGGTCCAACGTCTCCCTGGTCTCTCTCATCATTACCCCTGGTCTCTATCATCATTACCCCTGGACTCTCTCATCATTACCCCTAGAACAACAGCTCCCTGCTCTCTCTCATCATTACCCCTGGTCTCTAACATTATTAATCCTGGTCTATCTCATCATTACCCCTGGTCTCTCTCATCATTACCCCTGTTCTCTCTCTCTCATTACCCCTGGAACAACGGCTCCCTGGTCTCTCTCATCATTCCCCTGGTCTCTCTCATCATTACCCCTGGAACAACGGCTCCCTGGTCTCTCTCATCATTACCCCTGGTCTCTCTCATCATTACCCCTGGTCTCTCTCATTATTACCCCTGGTCCAATGGCTCCCTGGTCTCTGTCCCATTACCCCTGGTCTCTCTCATCATTAGCCCTGGTCTCTCTCATCATTACCCCTGGTCTCTCTAATCATTATCCCTGGTCTCTATCTCATTACCCCTGGTCCAACGACTCCCTGGTCTCTCACTCATTACCCCTGGTCTCTCTCATCATTACCCCTGGTCTCTCTAATCATTATCCCTGGTCTCTATCTCATTACCCCTGGTCCAACGACTCCCTGGTCTCTCTCTCATTATCCCTGCTCCAACGACTCTCTGGTCTCTCTCATCATTACCCCTGGTCTCTCTCTCTCTCATTACCCCTGGTCCAACGACTCCCTGGTCTCTCCCATCATTACCCCTGGTCTCTCTCATCATTGCCCCTGGAACAACGGCTCCCTGGTCTCTCACTCATTACCCCTGGTCTCTCTCATCATTACCCCTGGTCTCTCTCATCATTACCCCTGGTCTCTGTCTCTCATTACCCCTGGAACAACGACTCCCTGGTCTCTCTCATCATAACCCCTGGTCTCTCTCATCATTACCCCTGGAACAACGGCTCCCTGGTCTCTCTCATCATTACCCCTGGGCTCTCTCATCATTACCCCTGGTCTCTCTCATCATTACCCCTGGTCCAACGGCTCCCTGGTCTCTCTCATCATTACCCCTGGTTTCTCTCATCATCACCCCTGGTCCAATGGCTTCCTAATCGCTCTCATCATTACCCCTGGTTAGACGGCTCCCTGGTCTTTCTCATCATTACCCCTGGGTTCTCTCATCATTACCCCTGGTCTCTCTCATTATTACCCCTGGTCCAATGGCTCCCTGGTCTCTGTCCCATTACCCCTGGTCTCTCTCATCATTATCCCTGGTCTCTCTCATCATTACCCCTGGTCTCTCTCATCATTACCCCTGGTGTCTCTCTCTCATTACCCCTGGTCCAACGGCTCCCTGGTCTCTCTCATCATTACCCCTGGTCTCTCTCATCATCACCCCTGGTCCAATGGCTTCCTAATCGCTCTCATCATTACCCCTGGGCTCTCTCATCATTAACCCTGGTACAACGACTCCCTGGTCTCTCGCTCATTACACCTGGCACAAAAACTCCCTGATCTCTCTCATCATTACCCCCGGACTCTCTCATCATTACCCCTAGAACAACAGCTCCCTGCTCTCTCTCATCATTACCCCTGGTCTCTAACATTATTAATCCTGGTCTATCTCATCATTACCCCTGGTCTCTCTCATCATTACCCCTGGTCTCTCTCATCATTACCCCTGTTCTCTCTCTCTCATTACCCCTGGAACAACGGCTCCCTGGTCTCTCTCATCATTCCCCTGGTCTCTCTCATCATTACCCCTGGAACAACGGCTCCCTGGTCTCTCTCATCATTACCCCTGGGCTCTCTCATCATTACCCCTGGTCTCTCTCATCATTACCCCTGGTCCAACGGCTCCCTGGTCTCTCTCATCATTACCCCTGGTCTCTCTCATCATCACCCCTGGTCCAATGGCTTCCAAATCGCTCTCATCATTACCCCTGGTTAGACGGCTCCCTGGTCTCTCTCATCATTACCCCTGGGCTCTCTCATGATTGACCCTGGTACAACGACTCCCTGGTCTCTCTCTCATTACCCCTGGTACAATGACTCCCTGGACTCTCTCTCTCATTACCCCTGGTCCTACGACTCCTTGGTCTCTCTCTCATTACCCCTGATCCAACGACTCCATGGTCTCTCTCTCATTACCCCTGGTCTCTCTCATCATTACCCCTGGTCTCTCTAATCATTATCCCTGGTCTCTCTCATTACCCCTGGTCCAACAACTCCCTGGTCTCTCTCTCATTATCCCTTGTCCAACGACTCCCTGGTCTCTCTCATCATTACCCCTGGTCTCTCTCATCATTACCCCTGGTCCAATGACTCCCTGGTCTCTCTCATCATTACCCCTGGTCTCTCTCATTATTACCCCTGGTCCAATGGCTCCCTGGTCTCTGTCCCATTACCCCTGGTCTCTCTCATCATTACCCCTGGTGTCTCTCATCATTACCCCTGGTCCAATGGCTCCCTGGTGACTCTCATCATTACCCCTGGTCAGACGGCTCCCTGGTCTCTCTCATCATTACCCCTGGTCTCTCTCATTATTACCCCTGGTCCAATGGCTCCCTGGTCTCTGTCCCATTACCCCTGGTCTCTCTCATCATTAGCCCTGGTCTCTCTCATCATTACCCCTGGTCTCTCTAATCATTATCCCTGGTCTCTATCTCATTACCCCTGGTCCAACGACTCCCTGGTCTCTCACTCATTACCCCTGGTCTCTCTCATCATTACCCCTGGTCTCTCTAATCATTATCCCTGGTCTCTATCTCATTACCCCTGGTCCAACGACTCCCTGGTCTCTCTCTCATTATCCCTGCTCCAACGACTCTCTGGTCTCTCTCATCATTACCCCTGGTCTCTCTCTCTCTCATTACCCCTGGTCCAACGACTCCCTGGTCTCTCCCATCATTACCCCTGGTCTCTCTCATCATTGCCCCTGGAACAACGGCTCCCTGGTCTCTCACTCATTACCCCTGGTCTCTCTCATCATTACCCCTGGTCTCTCTCATCATTACCCCTGGTCTCTGTCTCTCATTACCCCTGGAACAACGACTCCCTGGTCTCTCTCATCATAACCCCTGGTCTCTCTCATCATTACCCCTGGAACAACGGCTCCCTGGTCTCTCTCATCATTACCCCTGGGCTCTCTCATCATTACCCCTGGTCTCTCTCATCATTACCCCTGGTCCAACGGCTCCCTGGTCTCTCTCATCATTACCCCTGGTTTCTCTCATCATCACCCCTGGTCCAATGGCTTCCTAATCGCTCTCATCATTACCCCTGGTTAGACGGCTCCCTGGTCTTTCTCATTATTACCCCTGGGTTCTCTCATCATTACCCCTGGTCTCTCTCATTATTACCCCTGGTCCAATGGCTCCCTGGTCTCTGTCCCATTACCCCTGGTCTCTCTCATCATTATCCCTGGTCTCTCTCATAATTAACCCTGGTCTCTCTCATCATTACCCCTGGTGTCTCTCTCTCATTACCCCTGGTCCAACGGCTCCCTGGTCTCTCTCATCATTACCCCTGGTCTCTCTCATCATCACCCCTGGTCCAATGGCTTCCTAATCGCTCTCATCATTACCCCTGGGCTCTCTCATCATTAACCCTGGTACAACGACTCCCTGGTCTCTCGCTCATTACACCTGGCACAAAAACTCCCTGATCTCTCTCATCATTACCCCTGGTGTCTCTCATCATTACCCCTGGTCCAACGGCTCCCTGGTCTCTCTCATCATTACCCCTGGTCTCTCTCATCATCACCCCTGGTCCAATGGCTTCCAAATCGCTCTCATCATTACCCCTGGTTAGACGGCTCCCTGGTCTCTCTCATCATTACCCCTGGGCTCTCTCATCATTGACCCTGGTACAACGACTCCCTGGTCTCTCGCTCATTACCCCTGGCACAATGACTCCCTGGTCTCTCTCTCTCATTACCCCTGGTCCAACGACTCCCTGATCTCTCTCATCATTACCCCTGGTGTCTCTCATCATTACCCCTGGTCCAATGGCTCCCTGGTGACTCTCATCATTACCCCTGCTCAGACGGCTCCCTGGTCTCTCTCATCATTACCCCTGGTCTCTCTCATCATTACCCCTGGTCTCTCTCATTATTACCCCTGGTCCAATGGCTCCCTGGTCTCTGTCCCATTACCCCTGGTCTCTCTCATCATTACCCCTGGTCTCTCTCATCATTAACCCTGGTACAACGACTCCCTGGTCTCTCTCTCATTACCCCTGGTACAATGACTCCCTGGACTCTCTCTCTCATTACCCCTGGTCCAACGACTCCCTGGTCTCTATCTCATTACCCCTGGTCCAACGTCTCCCCGGTCTCTCTCTCATTACCCCTGGTCCAACGACTCCCTGGTCTCTCTCATCATTACCCCTGGTCCAACGACTCCCTGGTCTCTCTCATCATTACCCCTGGTCTCTCTCATCATTACACCTGGTCTCTCTCATCATTGCCCCTGGAACAACGACTCCCTGGCCTCTCTCATCATTAGCCCTGGTCTCTCTCATCATTACCCCTGGTCTCTCATCATTACCCCTGGTCTCTCTCATCATTACCCCTGGTCTCTCTCATCATTACCCCTGGTCTCTCTCATCAATACTCCTGGTCCAACGACTCTCTGGTCTCTCTGATCATTACCCCTGGTCCAACGTCTCCCTGGTCTCTCTCATCATTACCCCTGGTCTCTATCATCATTACCCCCGGACTCTCTCATCATTACCCCTAGAACAACAGCTCCCTGCTCTCTCTCATCATTACCCCTGGTCTCTAACATTATTAATCCTGGTCTATCTCATCATTACCCCTGGTCTCTCTCATCATTACCCCTGGTCTCTCTCTCTCATTACCCCTGGAACAACGGCTCCCTGGTCTCTCTCATCATTCCCCTGGTCTCTCTCATCATTACCCCTGGAACAACGGCTCCCTGGTCTCTCTCATCATTACCCCTGGGCTCTCTCATCATTACCCCTGGTCTCTCTCATCATTACCCCTGGTCCAACGGCTCCCTGGTCTCTCTCATCATTACCCCTGGTCTCTCTCATCATCACCCCTGGTCCAATGGCTTCCAAATCGCTCTCATCATTACCCCTGGTTAGACGGCTCCCTGGTCTCTCTCATTATTACCCCTGGGCTCTCTCATCATTGACCCTGGTACAACGACTCCCTGGTCTCTCGCTCATTACCCCTGGCACAATGACTCCCTGGTCTCTCTCTCTCATTACCCCTGGTCCAACGACTCCCTGATCTCTCTCATCATTACCCCTGGTGTCTCTCATCATTACCCCTGATCCAATGGCTCCCTGGTGACTCTCATCATTACCCCTGCTCAGACGGCTCCCTGGTCTCTCTCATCATTACCCCTGGTCTCTCTCATCATTACCCCTGGTCTCTCTCATTATTACCCCTGGTCCAATGGCTCCCTGGTCTCTGTCCCATTACCCCTGGTCTCTCTCATCATTACCCCCGGTCTCTCTCTCATTACCCCTGGTCCAACGACTCCCTGGTCTATCTCTCATTACCCCTGGTCCAACGACTCCCTGGTCTCTCTCATCATTACCCCTGGTCTCTCTCATCATTACCCCTGGTCTCTCTCATCATTGCCCCTGGAACAACGACTCCCTGGTCTCTCTCATCATTAGCCCTGGTCTCTCTCATCATTACCCCTGGTCTCTCTCATCATTACCCCTGGTCTCTCTCATCAATACCCCTGGTCCAACGACTCTCTGGTCTCTCTGATCATTACCCCTGGTCCAACGTCTCCCTGGTCTCTCTCATCATTACCCCTGGTCTCTATCATCATTACCCCCGGACTCTCTCATCATTACCCCTAGAACAACAGCTCCCTGCTCTCTCTCATCATTACCCCTGGTCTCTAACATTATTAATCCTGGTCTATCTCATCATTACCCCTGGTCTCTCTCATCATTACCCCTGGTCTCTCTCATCATTACCCTTGGTCTCTTTCATAATTACCCCTGGTCTCTCTCATCATTACCCCTGGTTCAACGACTCCCTGGTCTCTCTCATCATTACCCCTGGTCCAACGGCTCCCTGGTCTCTCTCATCATTACCCCTGGTCTCTCTCTCCTTACCCCTGGTACAATGACTCCCTGGTCACTCTCTCATTACCCCTGCTCCTACGACTCCCTGGTCTCTCTCTCATTACCCCTGGTCCAACGACTCCCTGGTCTCTCTCTCATTACCCCTGGTCCAACGACTCCCCGGTCTCTCTCTCATTACCCCTGGTCCAACGACTCCCTGGTCTCTCTCTCATTACCCCTTGTCCAACGACTCCCTGGTCTCTCTCATCATTACCCCTGGTCTCTCTCATCATTACCCCCGGTCTCTCTCATCATTACACCTAGAACAACGGCTCCCTGGTCTCTCTCATCTTTACCCCTGGTCTCTCTCTCATTACCCCTGGTCCAACGACTCCCCGGTCTCTCTCTCATTACCCCTGGTCCAACGACTCCCTGGTCTCTCTCTCATTACCCTTGGTCTCAATCATCATTACCCCTGGTCCAACGACTCCCTGGTCTCTCTCATCATTACCCTTGGTCTCTCTCATCATTACCCCTGGTCCAACGACTCCCTGGTCTCTCATCATTACCCCTGGTCTCTCTCATCATTACCCTTGGTCTCTTTCATCATTACCCCTGGTCTCTCTCATCATTACCCCTGGACCAACGACTCCCCGGTCTCTCTCTTATTACCCCTGGTCCAACGACTCCCTGGTCTCTCTCATCATTATCCCTGGTCTCTCTCATCATTACCCTCGGTCTCTCTCATCATTACCCCTGGTCCAACGACTCCTTGGTCTCTCTCATTTACCCCTGGTCTCTCTCATCATTACCCCTGGTCAAACGACTCCCTGGTCTCTCTCTCACATTACCCTGGTCCTACGACTCCCTGGTCTCTCTCATTACCCCTGGTCCAACGACTCCCTGGTCTCTCTCTCATTACCCCTGGACCAACGACTCCCCGGTCTCTCTCTTATTACCCCTGGTCCAACGACTCCCTGGTCTCTCTCATCATTAATCCTGGTCTCTCTCATCATTACACCTGGTCTCTCTCATCATTGCCCCTGGAACAACGACTCCCTGGTGTCTCTCATCATTAGCCCTTGTCTCTCTCATCATTACCCCTGGTCTCTCTCTCTCATTACCCCTTGTCCAACGACTCCCTCGTATCTCTCTCATTACCCCTGCTCTCAATCATCATTACCCCTGGTCCAACGACTCCCTGGTCTCTCTCATCATTACCCCAGGTCTCTCTCATCATTACCCTTGGTCTCTCTCATCATTACCCCTGGTCCAACGACTCCTTGGTCTCTCTCATTTACCCCTGGTCTCTCTCATCATTACCCCTGGTCTGTCTCATCATTACTCCTGGTCCAACGACTCTCTGGTCTCTCTGATCATTACCCCTGGTCCAACGGTTCCCTGGTCTCTCTCATCATTACCCCTGGTCTCTCTCATCGCTACCCCCGGACTCTCTCATCATTACCCCTAGAACAACAGCTCCCTGGTCTCTCTCATCATTACCCCTGGTCCAACGGCTCCCTTGTCTCTCTCATCATTACCCCTGGTCTCTCTCATCATTACCACTGGTCTCTATCTCATTACCCCTGGTCCAACGACTCCCTGGTCTCTCTCTCATTACCCCTGGTCCAACGACTCCCTGGTCTCTCTCTCATTAACCCTGGTCCAACGACTCCCTTGTCTCTCTGTCATTACCCCTGGTCCAACGACTCCCCGGTCTCTCTCATCATTACCCATGGTCTCTCTCATCATTACCCCCGGTCTCTCTCATCATTACCCCTGGAACAACGGCTCCCTGGTCTCTCTATCATTACGCCTGGTCCAACGACTCCCTGGTCTCTCTCATCATTACCCCTGGTCTCTCTCATCTCTACCCCTGGTCAAACGACTCCCTGGTCTCTCTCTCACATTACCCTGGTCCTACGACTCCCTGGTCTCTCTCTCATTACCCCTGGTCCAATGACTCCCTGGTCTCTCTCTCATTACCCCTGGACCAACGACTCCCCGGTCTCTCTCTTATTACCCCTGGTCCAACGACTCCCTGGTCTCTCTCATCATTAATCCTGGTCTCTCTCATCATTACACCTGGTCTCTCTCATCATTGCCCCTGGAACAACGACTCCCTGGTGTCTCTCATCATTAGCCCTGGTCTCTCTCATCGTTACCCCTGGGTCTCTCTCTCTCATTACCCCTTGTCCAACGACTCCCTCGTATCTCTCTCATTACCCCTGCCCTCAATCATCATTACCCCTGGTCCAACGACTCCCTGGTCTCTCTATCGTTACGCCTGGTCCAACGACTCCCTGGTCTCTCTCATCATTACCCCTGGTCTCTGTCATCATTACCCCTGGTCCAACGGCTCCCATGTCTCTCTCCGCATTACCCCTGGTCTCTCTCATCATTACCCCTGGTCCAACGGCTCCAATGTCTCTCTCATCATTACCCCTGGTCTCTCTCATCATTACCACTGGTCTCTATCTCATTACCCCTGGTCCAACGACTCCCTGGTCTCTCATTACCCCTGGTCCAACGACTCCCTGGTCTCTCTCTCATTAACCCTGGCCAACGACTCCCTGGTCTCTCTCTCATTACCCCTGGTCCAACGACTCCCTGGTCTCTCTCATCATTACCCATGGTCTTTCTCATCATTACCCCCGGTCTCTCTCATCATTACCCCTGGAACAACGGCTCCCTGGTCTCTCTCATCATTACCCCTGCTCTCTAACATCATTAACCCCTGGTCTCTCTCATCATTACCCCTGGTCCAACGACTCCCTGGTCTCTCTCTCATTACCCCTGGTACAATGACTCACTGGTCTCTCTCTCTCATTGCCCCTGGTCCAACGACTCCCTGGTCTCTCTCATTACCCCTGGTCAAACGACTCCCTGGTCTCTCTCTCTCTTTACCCTAGTCCTACGACTCCCTGGTCTCTCTCTCTCATTAGCCCTGGTCCAACGACTCCATGGTCTCTCTCATCATTACCCCTGCTCTCTAACATCATTAACCCCTGGTCTCTCTCATCATTACCCCTGGTCCAACGACTCCCTGGTCTCTCTCTCATTACCCCTGGTACAATGACTCCCTGGTCTCTCTCTCTCATTGCCCCTGGTCCAACGACTCCCTGGTCTCTCTCATTACCCCTGGTCAAACGACTCCCTGGTCTCTCTCTCTCTTTACCCTAGTCCTACGACTCCCTGGTCTCTCTCTCTCATTAGCCCTGGTGCAACGACTCCATGGTCTCTCTCTCATTACCCCTGGTCTCTCTCATCATTACCACTGGTCTCTATCTCATTACTCCTGGTACAACGACTCCCTGGTCTCTCTCTCATTACCTGTGGTCCAACGACTCCCTGGTCTCTCTCTCATTAACCCTGGTCCAACAACTCCCTGGTCTCTCTCTCATTACCCCTGCTCTCAATCTTCATTACCCCTGGTCCAACGACTCCCTGGTCTCTCTCATCATTACCCCAGGTCTCTCTCATTTACCCCTGGTCTCTCTCATCATTACCACTGGTCTCTATCTCATTACCCCTGGTCCAACGACTCCCTGGTCTCTCTCTCATTACCCCTGGTCCAACAACTCCCTGGTCTCTCTCTCATTAACCCTGGTCCAACGACTCCCTTGTCTCTCTCTCATTAACCCTGGTCCAACGACTCCCTTGTCTCTCTCTCATTACCCCTGGTCCAACGACTCCCTGGTCTCTCTCATCATTACCCCTGGTCTCTCTCATCATTACCCCTGGTCTCTGTCATCATTACCCCTGGTCCAACGGCTCCCATGTCTCTCTCCTCATTACCCCTGGTCTCTCTCATCATTACCCCTGGTCCAACGGCTCCCATGTCTCTCTCATCATTACCCCTGGTCTCTCTCATCATTACCACTGGTCTCTATCTCATTACCCCTGGTCCAACGACTCACTGGTCTCTCTCTCATTACCCCTGGTCCAACGACTCCCTGGTCTCTCTCTCATTAACCCTGTCCAACGACTCCCTGGTCTCTCTCATCATTACCCATGGTCTTTCTCATCATTACCCCCGGTCTCTCTCATCATTACCCCTGGAACAACGGCTCCCTGGTCTCTCTCATCATTACCCCTGCTCTCTAACATCATTAACCCCTGGTCTCTCTCATCATTACCCCTGGTCCAACGACTCCCTGGTCTCTCTCTAATTACCCCTGGTACAATGACTCCCTGGTCTCTCTCTCTCATTGCCCCTGGTCCAACGACTCCCTGGTCTCTCTCATTACCCCTGGTCAAACGACTCCCTGGTCTCTCGCTCTCTTTACCCTAGTCCTACGACTCCCTGGTCTCTCTCTCTCATTAGCCCTGGTCCAACGACTCCATGGTCTCTCTCTCATTACCCCTGGTCTCTCTCATCATTACCACTGGTCTCTATCTCATTACTCCTGGTCCAACGACTCCCTGGTCTCTCTCTCATTACCTGTGGTCCAACGACTCCCTGGTCTCTCTCTCATTAACCCTGGTCCAACGACTCCCTGGTCTCTCTCTCATTACCCCTGCTCTCAATCATCATTACCCCTGGTCCAACGACTCCCTGGTATCTCTCATCATTACCCCAGGTCTCTCTCATCATTACCCTTGGTCTCTCTCATCATTACCCCTGGTCCAACGACTCCTTGGTCTCTCTCATTTACCCCTGGTCTCTCTCATCATTACCCCTGGTCCAACGGCTCCCATGTCTCTCTCATCATTACCCCTGGTCTCTCTCATCATTACCACTGGTCTCTATCTCATTACCCCTGGTCCAACGACTCCCTTGTCCCTCTCTCATTACCCCTGGTCCAACGACTCCCTGGTCTCTCTCTCATTAACCCTGGCCAACGACTCCCTGGTCTCTCTCTCATTACCCCTGGTCCAACGACTCCCTGGTTTCTCTCATCATTACCCATGGTCTTTCTCATCATTACCCCCGGTCTCTCTCATCATTACCCCTGGAACAACGGCTCCCTGGTCTCTCTCATCATTACCCCTGCTCTCTAACATCATTAACCCCTGGTCTCTCTCATTACCCCTGGTCAAACGACTCCCTGGTCTCTGTCTCTCTTTACCCTAGTCCTACGACTCCCTGGTCTCTCTCTCTCATTAGCCCTGGTCCAACGACTCCATGGTCTCTCTCTCATTACCCCTGGTCTCTCTCATCATTACCACTGGTCTCTATCTCATTACTACTGGTCCAACGACTCCCTGGTCTCTCTCTCATTACCTGTGGTCCAACGACTCCCTGGTCTCTCTCTCATTAACCCTGGTCCAAAGACTCCCTGGTCTCTCTCTCATTACCCCTGGTCCAACGACTCCCTGGTCTCTCTCATCATTACCCATGGTCTCTCTCATCATTACCCCCGGTCTCTCTCATCATTACCCCTGGAACAAAGTCTCCCTTGTCTCTCTCATCATTACCCCTGGTCTCTAACATCATTAATCCTGGTCTCTCTCATCATTACCCCTGGGCTCTCTCATCATTACCCCTGGTCTCTCTCTCTCATTAGCCCTGGTCCAACAACTCCCTGGTCTCTCTCTCATTACCCCTAGTCTCAATCATTATTACCGCTGTTCCAACGACTCCCTGGTTTCTCTCATCATTCACCCTGGTCTCTCTCATCATTACCCCTGGTCTCTTTCATCATTACCCCTGGTCTCGCTCATCATTACCCCTGGTCTCTCTCATCATTACCCCTGGATTATCTCATCATTACCCTTGGTCTCTTTCATCATTACCCCTGGTCTCTCTCTCATTAACCCTGGTCCAACGACTCCCTGGTCTCTCTCATCATTACCCCTGGTCTCTCTCATCATTACCCCTGGTCTCTCTCTCTCATTAGCCCTGGTCCAACGACTCCCTGGTCTCTCTCTCATTACCCCTGGTCTCTCTCATCATTACCCTTGGTCTCTTTCATCATTACCCCTGGTCTCTCTCATCATTACCCCTGGTCTCTCTCATCATTACCCTGGTCCAACGGCTCCCTGGTCTCTCTCATCATTACCCCCGGTCTCTCTCATCATTACCCCTAGAACAACGGCTCTCTGCTCTATCTCATCATTACCCCTGGTCTCTAATGTCATTAATCCTGGTCTCTCTCATCATTACCCCTGGTCTCTCTCATCATTACCCCTGGTCCAACGGCTCCCTGGTTTCTCTAATCATTACCCCTGGTCCAACGGTTCCCTGGTTTTTCTCATCATTACCCCTGGTCCAACGGCTCCCTGGTCTCTCTCATTATTACCCCTGGCCTCTCTCATCATTACCCATGGTCTCTCTCTCATCATTACCCCTGGTCTCTCTCATCGTTATCCCTGGTCTCTCTCATCATTACCCCTGGTCTCTCTTATCATTACCCATGTTCCAACGGCTCCCTGGTCTCTCTCATCATTACCCCTGGTCCAACGACTCCCTGGGCTCTATCATCATTACCCCTGGTCTCTCTCATCATTACCCCTGGTCCAATGACTCCCTGGTCTCTCTCATAATTACCCCTGGTCCAACGGCTCCCTGGTCTCTCGCATCATTACCCCTGGTCTCTCTCATCATTACCCCTGGTCTCTCTCATCATCTCTCTCATCATTCTCTCATCAGAGAGGGACAAAGAGAGGGACAGAGAGAGAGGGACAAAGAGAGGGACAGAGAGAGAGGGACAAAGAGAGAGGGACAGAGACAGAGGGACAGAGAGAGAGGGACAAAGACAGAGGGACAGAGAGAGAGGGACAGAGAGAGAGAGGGACAGAGAGAGAAGGACAGAGAGAGACAGGAGATTGTTGGGGGCATCTAAAGAAGCGAAGCTACAGTTTTATTGATTTGATCTTCAGTCAAAACTCTCAAGGTGATGAAAAGAAATGGGATGAAAACAGAACAGACCAGGGCCTGGTTTCCCTCAAGCCTCTTAAGGCCTGGTTTCCCTCAAGCCTCTTAAGGCCTGGTTTAAGGAGCAGGCCTCCCTATACTATTAGTCCTGTATCCTGTATTAGCTGGCCGTATATACCTGTAGCCCCCCCTCTACTATTAGTCCTGTATTAGCTGGCCGTATACCTGTAGCCCCCCCTCTACGATTAGTCCTGTATTAGCTGGCCGTATACCTGCAGCCCCCCCCCCCCTCTACTATTAGTCCTGTATTAGCTGGCCGTATACCTGCAGCCCCCCCCCCCTCTACTATTAGTCCTGTACCCTGTATTAGCTGGCCGTATACCTGCAGCCCCCCCCCCCTCTACTATTAGTCCTGTATTAGCTGGCCGTATACCTGCAGCCCCCCCCCCCCCTCTACTATTAGTCCTGTATTAGCTGGCCGTATACCTGTAGCCCCCCCCCCCTCCCCTCTACTATTAGTCCTGTATTAGCTGTCCGTATAGCTACCTGTAGCCCCCCCCCTCTACTGTAGCCCCCCCCCTCTACTATTAGTCCTGTATTAGCTGTCCGTATAGCTACCTGTAGCCCCCCCCCTCTACTATTAGTCCTGTATTAGCTGTCCGTATAGCTACCTGTAGCCCCCTCCCTCTACTATTAGTCCTGTATTAGCTGGCCGTATAGCTACCTGTAGCCCCCTCCCTCTACTATTAGTCCTGTATTAGCTGGCCGTATACCTGTAGCCCCCCCTCTACTATTAGTCCTGTATTAGCTGGCCGTATACCTGTAGCCCCCCCCCCTCTACTATTAGTCCTGTATTAGCTGTCCGTATACCTGTAGCCCCCCCTCTACTATTAGTCCTGTATTAGCTGTCCGTATACCTGTAGCCCCCCCTCTACTATTAGTCCTATATTAGCTGTCCGTATAGCTACCTGTAGCCCCCCCCCCTCTACTATTAGTCCTGTATTAGCTGGCCGTATAGCTACCTGTAGCCCCCCTCTACTATTAGTCCTGTATTAGCTGTCCGTATACCTGTAGCCCCCCCCCCCCTACTATTAGTCCTTTATTAGCTGTCCGAATAGCCCCCCCCCTCTACTGTAGCCCCCCCCTCTACTATTAGTCCTTTATTAGCTGTCCGTATAGCTACCTGTAGCCCCCCCCCCCTCTACCGTAGCCCCCCCCTCTACTATTAGTCCTGTATTAGCTGTTCGTATAGCTACCTGTAGCCCCCTCCCTCTACTATTAGTCCTGTATTAGCTGTCCGTATAGCTACCTGTAGCCCCCTCCCTCTACTATTAGTCCTGTATTAGCTGTCCGTATAGCTACCTGTAGCCCCCTCCCTCTACTATTAGTCCTGTATTAGCTGTCCGTATAGCTATCTGTAGCCCCCCCCCCCCCCCTCTACTATTAGTCCTGTATTAGCTGTCCGTATAGCTACCTGTAGCCCCCTCCCCCCCTCTACTATTAGTCCTGTACTAGTCCTGTATTAGTCCTGTTTCCTGTATTAGCTGTCCGTATAGCTACCTGTAGCCCCCCTCTACTATTAGTCCTGTATTAGCTGTCCGTATAGCTACCCCCCCCCCCCCCGTACTCACAGCTCCTGGATGATGAAGTACTCCTTCCGCGTCTCGAAAGTGTCGATCATTTGGAGGATGTTTGGATGGTTGACCCTGGAACAGCCAGAGGAGGAGACACATTTTTATATTAACCAAGTGTTACACCAAGTCCCATTTGGCACCCTATTCCTTATTTAGTGCCTATGGGTCCTGCTCAGAAGTAGTGCACTATACAGGGAAAAGGGTGGCATTTGGGCGAATAACCAGTGGAGGACAGATTCAGACACATAAACAGGAACCAACGAAGGAGAGATTCAGACACAGAAACCAGTGGAGGAGAGATTCAGACACAGAAACCAGTGAATGAGAGATTCAGACACAGAAACCAGCGAAAGAGAGATTCAGACACAGAAACCAGCGAAGGAGAGATTCAGACACAGAAACCAGCGAAGGAGAGATTCAGACACAGAAACCAGCGAATGAGAGATTCAGACACAGAAACCAGCGAAGGAGAGATTCAGACACAGAAACCAGCGAATGAGAGATTCAGACACAGAAACCAGCGAAGGAGAGATTCAGACACAGAAACCAGCGAAGGAGAGATTCAGACACAGAAACCAGCGAAGTAGAGATTCAGAAACAGAAACCAGCGAAGGAGAGATTCAGACACAGAAACAGGAAGCAGCGAAGAAGAGATTCAGAAACAGAAACCTGCGAAGGAGAGATTCAGACACAGAAACAGGAACCAACGAAGGAGAGATTCAGGCACAGAAATAGGAACCAACGAAGGAGATATTCAGACACTGAAACAGGAACCAACGAAGGAGAGATTCAGACACAGAAACAGGAACCAACGAAGGAGAGATTCAGACACTGAAACAGGAAGCAGAGATTCTGACACAGAAACAGGAAGCAGCGAAGGAGAGATTCAGACACAGAAACAGGAAGCAGCGAAGGAAAGATTCAGACACTGAAACAGGAAGCAGCAGGGTATAGGAACAATGCTGGACATCTTGATGGAAGTGGGGACAGCAGACTGGGATAGGGAAAGATTGAATATTGTTACAGGCTTTGGTTTTTCCATTTATGTTTTGAGGTCGACTTTGGAACATTTGGCTCCTTTGCACCGATCGGTGCCACCTCGTTAGTGGGAAGGGGTTTCACCTGTGCTGGCCCAGGTGCTGTTTAACGGTGGTTGTCCCAGTGCTCCCGTTGTCTTGATAGATGCAGAGGGTTAACACCTTCAGTTGGCGCTCCCTATTTAGAGTTCAATACCAACAGTCCTTTATCTGATTTTGTTTTGCTAGTGGGGGTCTTTTAGGTTCTAGTTGTTGTTGCTATGCAACTTTCAGTGGACCCCCCTCATTGAGTGTCTTTCAGAACCCTTCCTAGAACCCAACCTTTTTCGTTCTGGTTGTTGGTCAGTGACAATTTGTTAGTTCCCTGGGGAACGTAACAATATGTCCCTGAAACATTTTTGTAAAAACACTCCAGCCAGCTGGTCTGCACGTGCTCTGACACAGCTAGGGATGCCGTCTGGGCCGGCAGCCACACTTAAATGTCTTACTCACGTCAGCCACGGAGAACGAGAGTGGCGGTGGCCTGCATTGGCAGTACTGTGTTTTCCTCAAAGAGGGCGAAGAAGGTGTTTAGATTGTCCTGGAGCAAAGCGTCGGTGTCCGCGACGTGGCTGGTTTTCCCTTTATAGTCCGTTATTGTCTGGAGAAACTGACACATTACGTCTAGTGTCTGAGTCGTTGTATTGTGACGCCACTTTGTCTCTGTACTGGCGATTTGCCCGTCTGATTGCCTTACGGAGGGCATAGCTGCACTGTTTGTACTAGTCCATGTTCCCAGTCACCTTGCTGTCGTGAAATGTGGTTGTTTGCACATTCAGTTTTGTGCGAATGCTGCCTTATATCCATAGTTTTTGGTTTGGATAAGTTCTAATCATCACACAGGGAACAACATCCTCTACGCACTTCCTGATGAACTCAGTCACAGTGGGAACAACATCCTTTACGCACTTCCTGGTGAATTCAGTCACAGAGTCAGTGAATGCGTCAATGTTATTCTCAGACGCAACGCAGAACTTTTATTCCAGAAATCATAAAATAGTTTGACAACCCTGTTCGTAAGCTTTCAAATTAAATCAAACTCAACCATGTATATTTTCCAGTAATGAAGACATGGATGTCTTAAAAAAAGAGTATGCAAAATGGGGCAACTTTGAGCACCTCTTATCTCCTGAAAGTATTGACATTCATTCATTCCCAAGTCACCTTTGGACCACTTCCACCATGGGCAAACATGTAGGAAAGGTTTCACACAAATCAAAAGGGCTGCACACAGGGCCTCCCGAGTGGTGCAGTGGCCTAAGGCTACTAGAGATCCTGGTTCAAGTCCAGGCTCTGTCGCAGCTGGCCGCGACCGGGAGACCCATGCACAATTGGCCCAGTGTAATCTATGTTAGTGGAGGGTATGGCCGGCAGGGATGTTCTTGTCCCATTGCGCTCTAGTGACTCCTGTGGCGGGCCGGGCATGATTGCCAGGTGTACGGTGTTTGGTTTCCGGGTTAAGCGGCTGGCTTCCGGGTTAAGCCGGCATTGTGTCAAGAAGCAGTACGGCTTGGTTGGGTTGTGTTTCGGAGGACACACGGCTCTCAACCTTCGCTTTTCCCGAGTCCGTATGGGAGCTGCAGCGATGGGACAAGACTATAACCACCAATTGGAAACCACAAAATTGGGGGGGAAACATTTAAGAAACAAAAAAAGGGGTGCACACAGAAAGTGACTGAAATCATATGGAAGTACCCTGCAGTGACTGAAATCATATGGAAGTACCCTGCAGTGACTGAAATCATATGGAAGTACCCTGCAGTGACTGAAATCATATGGAAGTACCCTGCAGTGACTGAAATCATATGGAAGTACCCTGCAGTGACTGAAATCATATGGAAGTACCCTGCAGTGACTGAAATCATATGGAAGTACCCTGCAGTGACTGAAATCATATGGAAGTACCCTGCAGTGACTGAAATCATATAGAAGTACCCTGCAGTGACTGAAATCATATAGAAGTACCCTGCAGTGACTGAAATCATATGGAAGTACCCTGCAGTGACTGAAATCATATGGAAGTACCCTGCAGTGACTGAAATCATATGGAAGAACCCTGCAGTGACTGAAATCATATGGAAGTACCCTGCAGTGACTGAAATCATATGGAAGTACCCTGCAGTGACTGAAATCATATGGAAGTACCCTGCAGTGACTGAAATCATATGGAAGTACCCTGCAGTGACTGAAATCATATGGAAGTACCCTGCAGTGACTGAAATCATATGGAAGTACCCTGCAGTGACTGAAATCATATGGAAGTACCCTGCAGTGACTGAAATCATATGGAAGTACCCTGCAGTGACTGAAATCATATGGAAGTACCCTGCAGTGACTGAAATCATATGGAAGTACCCTGCAGTGACTGAAATCATATGGAAGTACCCTGCAGTGACTGAAATCATATAGAA
The DNA here is from genome assembly GCF_057628025.1 of Oncorhynchus mykiss. Lineage (NCBI taxonomy): Eukaryota > Metazoa > Chordata > Actinopteri > Salmoniformes > Salmonidae > Oncorhynchus > Oncorhynchus mykiss. Next base: position 80,021,657 of record NC_143037.1, read on the forward strand.
GTACCCTGCAGTGACTGAAATCATATAGAAGTACCCTGCAGTGACTGAAATCATATGGAAGTACCCTGCAGTGACTGAAATCATATGGAAGTACCCTGCAGTGACTGAAATCATATGGAAGTACCCTGCAGTGACTGAAATCATATGGAAGTACCCTGCAGTGACTGAAATCATATGGAAGTACCCTGCAGTGACTGAAATCATATGGAAGAACCCTGCAGTGACTGAAATCATATGGAAGAACCCTGCAGTGACTGAAATCATATGGAAGTACCCTGCAGTGACTGAAATCATATGGAAGTACCCTGCAGTGACTGAAATCATATGGAAGTACCCTGCAGTGACTGAAAACATATGGAAGTACCCTGCAGTGACTGAAATCATATGGAAGTACCCTGCAGTGACTGAAATCATATGGAAGTACCCTGCAGTGACTGAAATCATATGGAAGTACCCTGCAGTGACTGAAATCATATGGAAGTACCCTGCAGTGACTGAAATCATATGGAAGTACCCTGCAGTGACTGAAATCATATGGAAGTACCCTGCAGTGACTGAAATCATATGGAAGTACCCTGCAGTGACTGAAATCATATGGAAGTACCCTGCAGTGACTGAAATCATATGGAAGTACCCTGCAGTGACTGAAATCATATAGAAGTACCCTGCAGTGACTGAAATCATATGGAAGTACCCTGCAGTGACTGAAATCATATGGAAGTACCCTGCAGTGACTGAAATCATATGGAAGTACCCTGCAGTGACTGAAATCATATGGAAGTACCCTGCAGTGACTGAAATCATATGGAAGTACCCTGCCGTGACTGAAATCATATGGAAGTACCCTGCAGTGACTGAAAACATATGGAAGTACCCTGCAGTGCCTGAAATCATATGGAAGTACCCTGCAGTGACTGAAATCATATGGAAGTACCCTGCAGTGACTGAAATCATATGGAAGTACCCTGCAGTGACTGAAATCATATGGAAGTACCCTGCAGTGACTGAAATCATATGGAAGTACCCTGCAGTGACTGAAATCATATAGAAGTACCCTGCAGTGACTGAAATCATATGGAAGTACCCTGCAGTGACTGAAATCATATGGAAGAACCCTGCAGTGACTGAAATCATATGGAAGTACCCTGCAGTGACTGAAATCATATAGAAGTACCCTGCAGTGACTGAAATCATATGGAAGTACCCTGCAGTGACTGAAATCATATGGAAGTACCCTGCAGTGACTGAAATCATATGGAAGTACCCTGCAGTGACTGAAATCATATGGAAGTACCCTGCAGTGACTGAAATCATATGGAAGTACCCTGCAGTGACTGAAAACATATGGAAGTACCCTGCAGTGACTGAAATCATATGGAAGTACCCTGCAGTGACTGAAATCATATGGAAGTACCCTGCAGTGACTGAAATCATATGGAAGTACCCTGCAGTGACTGAAATCATATGGAAGTACCCTGCAGTGACTGAAATCATATGGAAGTACCCTGCAGTGACTGAAATCATATGGAAGTACCCTGCAGTTACTGAAATCATATGGAAGAACCCTGCAGTGACTGAAATCATATAGAAGTACCCTGCAGTGACTGAAATCATATGGAAGTACCCTGCAGTGACTGAAATCATATGGAAGTACCCTGCAGTGACTGAAATCATATGGAAGTACCCTGCAGTGACTGAAATCATATGGAAGTACCCTGCAGTGACTGAAATCATATGGAAGTACCCTGCAGTGACTGAAATCATATAGAAGTACCCTGCAGTGACTGAAATCATATGGAAGTACCCTGCAGTGACTGAAATCATATAGAAGTACCCTGCAGTGACTGAAATCATATAGAAGTACCCTGCAGTGACTGAAATCATATGGAAGTACCCTGCAGTGACTGAAAACATATGGAAGTACCCTGCAGTGACTGAAAACATATGGAAGTACCCTGCAGTGACTGAAATCATATGGAAGTACCCTGCAGTGACTGAAATCATATGGAAGTACCCTGCAGTGACTGAAATCATATGGAAGTACCCTGCAGTGACTGAAATCATATAGAAGTACCCTGCAGTGACTGAAATCATATGGAAGTACCCTGCAGTGCCTGAAATCATATGGAAGTACCCTGCAGTGACTGAAATCATATGGAAGTACCCTGCAGTGACTGAAATCATATGGAAGTACCCTGCAGTGCCTGAAATCATATAGAAGTACCCTGCAGTTACTGAAATCATATGGAAGTACCCTGCAGTGACTGAAATCATATGGAAGTACCCTGCAGTGACTGAAATCATATGGAAGTACCCTGCAGTGACTGAAATCATATGGAAGTACCCTGCAGTGACTGAAATCATATGGAAGTACCCTGCAGTGACTGCTGCTTTGTTCCTTTAAATTAAGACCTGTTTGTCGTCATTGTAGAAAACTGAGAAGCAAAAACTGGCAGACACTGTGGGCCTCAGTAGCTATACCCTCCGTGATAGCATTACATGTTCTGTTATTAGCTGCTACAATTTCAACTTCTACTCAGATACAGTACTGTCTCTCTGTACATCAGGGGATCATGTACATTTTGAGAGGGGGTCTGTCTCTCTGTACATCAGGGGATCACGTACATTTTGAGAGGGGGTCTGTCTCTCTGTACATCAGGGGATCACGTACATTTTGAGAGGGGGTCTGTCTCTCTGTACATCAGGGGATCACGTACATTTTGAGAGGGGGTCTGTCTCTCTGTACATCAGGGGATCACGTACATTTTGAGAGGGGGTCTGTCTCTCTGTACATCAGGGGATCACGTACATTTTGAGAGGGGGTCTGTCTCTCTGTACATCAGGGGATCACGTACATTTTGAGGATCTGGATTTCATTCTTGGCAGCCTTGCGTACTTTCCTCCCGTCCTTCTTCAGAAACTTCTTACAGACAAACACCTTGTTGGTCTGTCTGTCTTTAGCCATACACAGCTCACAGAACTCCTTCCTGCAGACAGGGAGTGGGGAGAGGGAGGGAGGAGAGGGAGAAGAGAGAAGGTGGAGAGTGAAGAGAGAGGGTTGAGAGAGAGAAGAGAGGGTGAGAGACAGTGATAGAGCAAAAGAGAAAGGAGGCAGAGGAGAACATAATCAGGACAGATGCATTTTAAAGCAGCACTCCTCAATCTCTGTTAATGCCTAAAAACATTCTCAGCGGACAAAAACGCAAGGTTAGGGCCATATTAGGCAGACCGACATGTTTTAAATGGCGACCGGGCAGAGCAGACACAGAGAAACACGCATGCCAAAATGCATTTGTGTCTGCAAAAGCATTAACACACAACCACTTTCTGTCAGAAAGACTGAGGACTGCATCTTTAAAAGTAATAATGAATAGAGTGGTTATTAGACTACATAATGAACAGAGTGGTTATTAGAGTACATAATGAACAGAGCGGTTAACAGACTACATAATGAACAGAGTGGTTATTAGACTACATAATGAACAGAGGGGTTATTAGACTACATAATGAACAGAGTGGTTATAAGACTACACAATGAACAGAGTGGTTATTAGACTACATAATGAACAGAGTGGTTATTCGACTACATATTGAACAGAGTGGTTATTAGACTACATAATGAACAGAGTGGTTATTAGACTACATAATGAACAGAGTGGTTATTAGACTACATAATGAACAGAGTGGTTAACAGACTACATAATGAACATAGTAGTTAACAGACTACATAATGAACAGAGTGGTTATTAGACTACATAATGAACAGAGTGGTTATTAGACTACATAATGAACAGAGTGGTTATTAGACTACATAATGAACAGAGTGGTTATTAGAGTACATAATGAACAGAGTGGTTATTAGACTACATAATGAACAGAGTGGTTATTAGAGTACATAATGAACAGAGTGGTTAACAGACCACATAATGAACAGAGTGGTTATTAGACTACATAATGAACAGAGTGGTTAACAGACTACATAATGAACAGAGTGGTTATTACACTACATAATGAACAGAGTGGTTATTAGACTACATAATGAACAGAGTGGTTATTAGACTACATAATGAACAGAGTGGTTATTAGACTACATAATGAACAGAGTGGCTATTAGACTACATAATGAACAGAGTGGTTATTAGACTACATAATGAACAGAGTGGTTATTAGACTACATAATGAACAGAGTCGTTATTAGACTACAGAATGAACAGAGTGGTTATTAGACTACATAATGAACAGAGTGGTTTTTAGACTACATAATGAACAGAGTGGTTATTAGACTACATAATGAACAGAGTGGTTATTAGAGTACATAATGAACAGAGTGGTTAACAGACTACATAATGAACAGAGTGGTTATTACACTACATAATGAACAGAGTGGTTAACAGACTACATAATGAACATAGTAGTTAACAGACTACATAATGAACAGAGTGGTTATTAGACTACATAATGAACAGAGTGGTTATTAGACTACATAATGAACAGAGTGGTTATTAGACTACATAATGAACAGAGTGGTTAACAGACTACATAATGAACAGAGTGGCTATTACACTACATAATGAACAGAGTGGTTATTAGACTACATAATGAACAGAGTGGTTATTAGACTACATAATGAACAGAGTGGTTATTAGACTACATAATGAACAGAGTGGTTATTAGACTACATAATGAACAGAGTCGTTATTAGACTACAGAATGAACAGAGTGGTTATTAGACTACATAATGAACAGAGTGGTTTTTCGACTACATAATGAACAGAGTGGTTATTAGACTACATAATGAACAGAGTGGTTATTAGACTACATAATGAACAGAGTGGTTATTAGACTACATAATGAACATAGTGGTTAACAGACTACACAATGAACAGAGTGGTTATTAGACTACATAATGAACAGAGTGGTTAACAGACTACATAATGAACAGAGTGATTATTAGACTACATAATGAACAGAGTGGGTATTAGACTACATAATGAACAGAGTGGTTAACAGACTACATGATGAACAGAGTGGTTATTAGACTACATAATGAACAGAGTGGTTATTAGACTACATAATGAACAGAGTGGTTATTCGACTACATAATGAACAGAGTGGTTAACAGACTACATAATGAACATAGTGGTTTACAGACTACATAATGAACAGAGTGGTTATTAGACTACATAATGAACAGAGTGGTTATTAGACTACATAACGAACAGAGTGGCTATTAGACTACATAATGAACAGCGTGCTTATTAGAGTACATAATGAACAGAGTGGTTAACAGACTACATAATGAACAGAGTGGTTATTAGACTACATAATGAACAGAGTGGTTAACAGACTACATAATGAACAGAGTGGTTATTACACTACATAATGAACAGAGTGGTTAACAGACTACATAATGAACAGAGTGGTTATTAGACTACATAATGAACAGAGTGGTTATTAGACTACATAACGAACAGAGTGGTTATTAGACTACACAATGAACGGAGTGGTTATTAGACTACATAATGAACAGAGTGGTTATTCGACTACATAATGAACAGAGTGGTTAACAGACTACATAATGAACAGAGTGGTTATTAGACTACCTTAATGAACAGAGTGGTTATTAGACTACATAATGAACAGAGTGGTTATTAGACTACACAATGAACAGAGTGGTTATTAGACTACATAATGAACAGAGTGGTTATTCGACTACATAATGAACATGAACAGAGTCGTTATTAGACTACATAATGAACAGAGTGGTTATTAGACTACATAATGAACAGAGTGGTTATTAGACTACATAATGAACAGAGTGGTTATTAGACTACATAATGAACAGAGTGGTTATTAGACTACATAACGAACAGAGTGGTTATTAGACTACATAACGAACAGAGTGGTTATTAGACTACATAATGAACAGAGTCATTATTAGACTACAGAATGAACAGAGTGGTTATTAGACTACATTATGAACAGAGTGGTTTTTAGACTACCTAATGAACAGAGTGGTTATTAGACTACATAATGAACAGAGTGGTTATTAGACTACATAATGAACAGAGTGGTTATTAGACTACATAATGAACAGAGTGGTTAACAGACTACATAATGAACAGAGTGGTTATTAGACTACATAATGAACAGAGTGGTTAACAGACTACATAATGAACAGAGTGATTATTAGACTACATAATGAACAGAGTGGTTATTAGACTACATAATGAACAGAGTGGTTAACAGACTACATAATGAACAGAGTGGTTATTAGACTACATAATGAACAGAGTGGTTATTAGACTACATAATGAACAGCGTGCTTATTAGAGTACATAATGAACAGAGTGGTTAACAGACTACATAATGAACAGAGTGGTTATTAGACTACATAATGAACAGATTGGTTATTAGACTACATAATGAACAGAGTGGATATTAGAGTACATAATGAACAGAGTGGTTAACAGACTACATAATGAACAGAGTGGTTATTAGACTACATAATGAACAGAGGAGTTATTAGACTACATAATGAACAGAGTGGTTATAAGACTACACAATGAACAGAGTGGTTATTAGACTACATAATGAACAGAGTGGTTATTCGACTACATATTGAACAGAGTGGTTATTAGACTACATAATGAACAGAGTGGTTATTAGACTACATAATGAACAGAGTGGTTATTAGACTACATAATGAACAGAGTGGTTAACAGACTACATAATGAACATAGTAGTTAACAGACTACATAATGAACAGAGTGGTTATTAGACTACATAATGAACAGAGTGGTTATTAGACTACATAATGAACAGAGTGGTTATTAGACTACATAATGAACAGAGTGGTTATTAGAGTACATAATGAACAGAGTGGTTATTAGACTACATAATGAACAGAGTGGTTATTAGAGTACACAATGAACAGAGTGGTTAACAGACCACATAATGAACAGAGTGGTTATTACACTACATAATGAACAGAGTGGTTAACAGACTACATAATGAACATAGTAGTTAACAGACTACATAATGAACAGAGTGGTTATTAGACTACATAATGAACAGAGTGGTTATTAGACTACATAATGAACAGAGTGGTTATTAGACTACATAATGAACAGAGTGGTTATTAGACTACATAATGAACAGAGTGGTTATTAGACTACATAATGAACAGAGTGGTTAACAGACTACATAATGAACAGAGTGGTTATTACACTACATAATGAACAGAGTGGTTATTAGACTACATAATGAACAGAGTGGTTATTAGACTACATAATGAACAGAGTGGTTATTAGACTACATAATGAACAGAGTGGTTATTAGACTACATAATGAACAGAGTGGTTATTAGACTACATAATGAACAGAGTGGCTATTAGACTACATAATGAACAGAGTGGTTATTAGACTACATAATGAACAGAGTGGTTATTAGACTACATAATGAACAGAGTCGTTATTAGACTACAGAATGAACAGAGTGGTTATTAGACTACATAATGAACAGAGTGGTTTTTAGACTACATAATGAACAGAGTGGTTATTAGACTACATAATGAACAGAGTGGTTAACAGACTACATAATGAACAGAGTGGTTATTACACTACATAATGAACAGAGTGGTTAACAGACTACATAATGAACATAGTAGTTAACAGACTACATAATGAACAGAGTGGTTATTAGACTACATAATGAACAGAGTGGTTATTAGACTACATAATGAACAGAGTGGTTATTAGACTACATAATGAACAGAGTGGTTATTAGACTACATAATGAACAGAGTGGTTAACAGACTACATAATGAACAGAGTGGTTATTAGACTACATAATGAACAGAGTGGTTAACAGACTACATAATGAACAGAGTGATTATTAGACTACATAATGAACAGAGTGGTTATTAGACTACATAATGAACAGAGTGGTTAACAGACTACATAATGAACAGAGTGGTTATTAGACTACATAATGAACAGAGTGGTTATTAGACTACATAATGAACAGCGTGCTTATTAGAGTACATAATGAACAGAGTGGTTAACAGACTACATAATGAACAGAGTGGTTATTAGACTACATAATGAACAGATTGGTTATTAGACTACATAATGAACAGAGTGGATATTAGAGTACATAATGAACAGAGTGGTTAACAGACTACATAATGAACAGAGTGGTTATTAGACTACATAATGAACAGAGGAGTTATTAGACTACATAATGAACAGAGTGGTTATAAGACTACACAATGAACAGAGTGGTTATTAGACTACATAATGAACAGAGTGGTTATTCGACTACATATTGAACAGAGTGGTTATTAGACTACATAATGAACAGAGTGGTTATTAGACTACATAATGAACAGAGTGGTTATTAGACTACATAATGAACAGAGTGGTTAACAGACTACATAATGAACATAGTAGTTAACAGACTACATAATGAACAGAGTGGTTATTAGACTACATAATGAACAGAGTGGTTATTAGACTACATAATGAACAGAGTGGTTATTAGACTACATAATGAACAGAGTGGTTATTAGAGTACATAATGAACAGAGTGGTTATTAGACTACATAATGAACAGAGTGGTTATTAGAGTACACAATGAACAGAGTGGTTAACAGACCACATAATGAACAGAGTGGTTATTACACTACATAATGAACAGAGTGGTTAACAGACTACATAATGAACATAGTAGTTAACAGACTACATAATGAACAGAGTGGTTATTAGACTACATAATGAACAGAGTGGTTATTAGACTACATAATGAACAGAGTGGTTATTAGACTACATAATGAACAGAGTGGTTATTAGACTACATAATGAACAGAGTGGTTATTAGACTACATAATGAACAGAGTGGTTAACAGACTACATAATGAACAGAGTGGTTATTACACTACATAATGAACAGAGTGGTTATTAGACTACATAATGAACAGAGTGGTTATTAGACTACATAATGAACAGAGTGGTTATTAGACTACATAATGAACAGAGTGGTTATTAGACTACATAATGAACAGAGTGGTTATTAGACTACATAATGAACAGAGTGGCTATTAGACTACATAATGAACAGAGTGGTTATTAGACTACATAATGAACAGAGTGGTTATTAGACTACATAATGAACAGAGTCGTTATTAGACTACAGAATGAACAGAGTGGTTATTAGACTACATAATGAACAGAGTGGTTTTTAGACTACATAATGAACAGAGTGGTTATTAGACTACATAATGAACAGAGTGGTTAACAGACTACATAATGAACAGAGTGGTTATTACACTACATAATGAACAGCGTGGTTAACAGACTACATAATGAACATAGTAGTTAACAGACTACATAATGAACAGAGTGGTTATTAGACTACATAATGAACAGAGTGGTTATTAGACTACATAATGAACAGAGTGGTTATTAGACTACATAATGAACAGAGTGGTTAACAGACTACATAATGAACAGAGTGGCTATTACACTACATAATGAACAGAGTGGTTATTAGACTACATAATGAACAGAGTGGTTATTAGACTACATAATGAACAGAGTGGTTATTAGACTACATAATGAACAGAGTGGTTATTAGACTACATAATGAACAGAGTCGTTATTAGACTACAGAATGAACAGAGTGGTTATTAGACTACATAATGAACAGAGTGGTTTTTCGACTACATAATGAACAGAGTGGTTATTAGACTACATAATGAACAGAGTGGTTATTAGACTACATAATGAACAGAGTGGTTATTAGACTACATAATGAACATAGTGGTTAACAGACTACACAATGAACAGAGTGGTTATTAGACTACATAATGAACAGAGTGGTTAACAGACTACATAATGAACAGAGTGATTATTAGACTACATAATGAACAGAGTGGGTATTAGACTACATAATGAACAGAGTGGTTAACAGACTACATGATGAACAGAGTGGTTATTAGACTACATAATGAACAGAGTGGTTATTAGACTACATAATGAACAGAGTGGTTATTCGACTACATAATGAACAGAGTGGTTAACAGACTACATAATGAACATAGTGGTTTACAGACTACATAATGAACAGAGTGGTTATTAGACTACATAATGAACAGAGTGGTTATTAGACTACATAACGAACAGAGTGGCTATTAGACTACATAATGAACAGCGTGCTTATTAGAGTACATAATGAACAGAGTGGTTAACAGACTACATAATGAACAGAGTGGTTATTAGACTACATAATGAACAGAGTGGTTAACAGACTACATAATGAACAGAGTGGTTATTACACTACATAATGAACAGAGTGGTTAACAGACTACATAATGAACAGAGTGGTTATTAGACTACATAATGAACAGAGTGGTTATTAGACTACATAACGAACAGAGTGGTTATTAGACTACACAATGAACGGAGTGGTTATTAGACTACATAATGAACAGAGTGGTTATTCGACTACATAATGAACAGAGTGGTTAACAGACTACATAATGAACAGAGTGGTTATTAGACTACCTTAATGAACAGAGTGGTTATTAGACTACATAATGAACAGAGTGGTTATTAGACTACACAATGAACAGAGTGGTTATTAGACTACATAATGAACAGAGTGGTTATTCGACTACATAATGAACATGAACAGAGTCGTTATTAGACTACATAATGAACAGAGTGGTTATTAGACTACATAATGAACAGAGTGGTTATTAGACTACATAATGAACAGAGTGGTTATTAGACTACATAATGAACAGAGTGGTTATTAGACTACATAACGAACAGAGTGGTTATTAGACTACATAACGAACAGAGTGGTTATTAGACTACATAATGAACAGAGTCATTATTAGACTACAGAATGAACAGAGTGGTTATTAGACTACATTATGAACAGAGTGGTTTTTAGACTACCTAATGAACAGAGTGGTTATTAGACTACATAATGAACAGAGTGGTTATTAGACTACATAATGAACAGAGTGGTTATTAGACTACATAATGAACAGAGTGGTTAACAGACTACATAATGAACAGAGTGGTTATTAGACTACATAATGAACAGAGTGGTTAACAGACTACATAATGAACAGAGTGATTATTAGACTACATAATGAACAGAGTGGTTATTAGACTACATAATGAACAGAGTGGTTAACAGACTACATAATGAACAGAGTGGTTATTAGACTACATAATGAACAGAGTGGTTATTAGACTACATAATGAACAGCGTGCTTATTAGAGTACATAATGAACAGAGTGGTTAACAGACTACATAATGAACAGAGTGGTTATTAGACTACATAATGAACAGATTGGTTATTAGACTACATAATGTACAGAGTGGATATTAGAGTACATAATGAACAGAGTGGTTAACAGACTACATAATGAACAGAGTGGTTATTAGACTACATAATGAACAGAGGAGTTATTAGACTACATAATGAACAGAGTGGTTATAAGACTACACAATGAACAGAGTGGTTATTAGACTACATAATGAACAGAGTGGTTATTCGACTACATATTGAACAGAGTGGTTATTAGACTACATAATGAACAGAGTGGTTATTAGACTACATAATGAACAGAGTGGTTATTAGACTACATAATGAACAGAGTGGTTAACAGACTACATAATGAACATAGTAGTTAACAGACTACATAATGAACAGAGTGGTTATTAGACTACATAATGAACAGAGTGGTTATTAGACTACATAATGAACAGAGTGGTTATTAGACTACATAATGAACAGAGTGGTTATTAGAGTACATAATGAACAGAGTGGTTATTAGACTACATAATGAACAGAGTGGTTATTAGAGTACACAATGAACAGAGTGGTTAACAGACCACATAATGAACAGAGTGGTTATTACACTACATAATGAACAGAGTGGTTAACAGACTACATAATGAACATAGTAGTTAACAGACTACATAATGAACAGAGTGGTTATTAGACTACATAATGAACAGAGTGGTTATTAGACTACATAATGAACAGAGTGGTTACTAGACTACATAATGAACAGAGTGGTTATTAGACTACATAATGAACAGAGTGGTTATTAGACTACATAATGAACAGAGTGGTTAACAGACTACATAATGAACAGAGTGGTTATTACACTACATAATGAACAGAGTGGTTATTAGACTACATAATGAACAGAGTGGTTATTAGACTACATAATGAACAGAGTGGTTATTAGACTACATAATGAACAGAGTGGTTATTAGACTACATAATGAACAGAGTGGTTATTAGACTACATAATGAACAGAGTGGCTATTAGACTACATAATGAACAGAGTGGTTATTAGACTACATAATGAACAGAGTGGTTATTAGACTACATAATGAACAGAGTCGTTATTAGACTACAGAATGAACAGAGTGGTTATTAGACTACATAATGAACAGAGTGGTTTTTAGACTACATAATGAACAGAGTGGTTATTAGACTACATAATGAACAGAGTGGTTATTAGAGTACATAATGAACAGAGTGGTTAACAGACTACATAATGAACAGAGTGGTTATTACACTACATAATGAACAGAGTGGTTAACAGACTACATAATGAACATAGTAGTTAACAGACTACATAATGAACAGAGTGGTTATTAGACTACATAATGAACAGAGTGGTTATTAGACTACATAATGAACAGAGTGGTTATTAGACTACATAATGAACAGAGTGGTTATTAGACTACATAATGAACAGAGTGGTTATTAGACTACATAATGAACAGAGTGGTTAACAGACTACATAATGAACAGAGTGGTTATTACACTACATAATGAACAGAGTGGTTATTAGACTACATAATGAACAGAGTGGTTATTAGACTACATAATGAACGGAGTGGTTATTAGACTACATAATGAACAGAGTCGTTATTAGACTACAGAATGAACAGAGTGGTTATTAGACTACATAATGAACAGAGTGGTTTTTCGACTACATAATGAACAGAGTGGTTATTAGACTACATAATGAACAGAGTGGTTATTAGACTACATAATGAACAGAGTGGTTATTAGACTACATAATGAACATAGTGGTTAACAGACTACACAATGAACAGAGTGGTTATTAGACTACATAATGAACAGAGTGGTTAACAGACTACATAATGAACAGAGTGATTATTAGACTACATAATGAACAGAGTGGTTATTAGACTACATAACGAACAGAGTGGCTATTAGACTACATAATGAACAGCGTGCTTATTAGAGTACATAATGAACAGAGTGGTTAACAGACTACATAATGAACAGAGTGGTTATTAGACTACATAATGAACAGAGTGGTTAACAGACTACATAATGAACAGAGTGGTTATTACACTACATAATGAACAGAGTGGTTAACAGACTACATAATGAACAGAGTGGTTATTAGACTACATAATGAACAGAGTGGTTATTAGACTACATAACGAACAGAGTGGTTATTAGACTACACAATGAACAGAGTGGTTATTAGACTACATAATGAACAGAGTGGTTATTCGACTACATAATGAACAGAGTGGTTAACAGACTACATAATGAACAGAGTGGTTATTAGACTACCTTAATGAACAGAGTGGTTATTAGACTACATAATGAACAGAGTGGTTATTAGACTACACAATGAACAGAGTGGTTATTAGACTACATAATGAACAGAGTGGTTATTACACTACATAATGAACAGAGTGGTTAACAGACTACATAATGAACAGAGTGGTTATTAGACTACATAATGAACAGAGTGGTTATTAGACTACATAATGAACAGAGTGGTTATTAGACTACATAATGAACATAGTGGTTAACAGACTACACAATGAACAGAGTGGTTATTAGACTACATAATGAACAGAGTGGTTAACAGACTACATAATGAACAGAGTGATTATTAGACTACATAATGAACAGAGTGGTTATTAGACTACATAACGAACAGAGTGGCTATTAGACTACATAATGAACAGCGTGCTTATTAGAGTACATAATGAACAGAGTGGTTAACAGACTACATAATGAACAGAGTGGTTATTAGACTACATAATGAACAGAGTGGTTAACAGACTACATAATGAACAGAGTGGTTATTACACTACATAATGAACAGAGTGGTTAACAGACTACATAATGAACAGAGTGGTTATTAGACTACATAATGAACAGAGTGGTTATTAGACTACATAACGAACAGAGTGGTTATTAGACTACACAATGAACAGAGTGGTTATTAGACTACATAATGAACAGAGTGGTTATTCGACTACATAATGAACAGAGTGGTTAACAGACTACATAATGAACAGAGTGGTTATTAGACTACCTTAATGAACAGAGTGGTTATTAGACTACATAATGAACAGAGTGGTTATTAGACTACACAATGAACAGAGTGGTTATTAGACTACATAATGAACAGAGTGGTTATTACACTACATAATGAACAGAGTGGTTAACAGACTACATAATGAACAGAGTGGTTATTAGACTACATAATGAACAGAGTGGTTATTAGACTACATAACGAACAGAGTGGTTATTAGACTACACAATGAACAGAGTGGTTATTAGACTACATAATGAACAGAGTGGTTATTCGACTACATAATGAACAGAGTGGTTAACAGACTACATAATGAACAGAGTGGTTATTAGACTACCTTAATGAACAGAGTGGTTATTAGACTACATAATGAACAGAGTGGTTATTAGACTACACAATGAACAGAGTGGTTATTAGACTACATAATGAACAGAGTGGTTATTCGACTACATAATGAACATGAACAGAGTCGTTATTAGACTACATAATGAACAGAGTGGTTATTAGACTACATAATGAACAGAGTGGTTATTAGACTACATAATGAACAGAGTGGTTATTAGACTACATAATGAACAGAGTGGTTATTAGACTACATAACGAACAGAGTGGTTATTAGACTACATAACGAACAGAGTGGTTATTAGACTACATAATGAACAGAGTCATTATTAGACTACAGAATGAACAGAGTGGTTATTAGACTACATTATGAACAGAGTGGTTTTTAGACTACCTAATGAACAGAGTGGTTATTAGACTACATAATGAACAGAGTGGTTATTAGACTACATAATGAACAGAGTGGTTATTAGACTACATAATGAACAGAGTGGTTAACAGACTACATAATGAACAGAGTGGTTATTAGACTACATAATGAACAGAGTGGTTAACAGACTACATAATGAACAGAGTGATTATTAGACTACATAATGAACAGAGTGGTTATTAGACTACATAATGAACAGAGTGGTTAACAGACTACATAATGAACAGAGTGGTTATTAGACTACATAATGAACAGAGTGGTTATTAGACTACATAATGAACAGCGTGCTTATTAGAGTACATAATGAACAGAGTGGTTAACAGACTACATAATGAACAGAGTGGTTATTAGACTACATAATGAACAGATTGGTTATTAGACTACATAATGAACAGAGTGGTTATTAGAGTACATAATGAACAGAGTGGTTAACAGACTACATAATGAACAGAGTGGTTATTAGACTACATAATGAACAGAGGGGTTATTAGACTACATAATGAACAGAGTGGTTATAAGACTACACAATGAACAGAGTGGTTATTAGACTACATAATGAACAGAGTGGTTATTCGACTACATATTGAACAGAGTGGTTATTAGACTACATAATGAACAGAGTGGTTATTAGACTACATAATGAACAGAGTGGTTATTAGACTACATAATGAACAGAGTGGTTAACAGACTACATAATGAACATAGTAGTTAACAGACTACATAATGAACAGAGTGGTTATTAGACTACATAATGAACAGAGTGGTTATTAGACTACATAATGAACAGAGTGGTTATTAGACTACATAATGAACAGAGTGGTTATTAGAGTACATAATGAACAGAGTGGTTATTAGACTACATAATGAACAGAGTGGTTATTAGAGTACACAATGAACAGAGTGGTTAACAGACCACATAATGAACAGAGTGGTTATTACACTACATAATGAACAGAGTGGTTAACAGACTACATAATGAACATAGTAGTTAACAGACTACATAATGAACAGAGTGGTTATTAGACTACATAATGAACAGAGTGGTTATTAGACTACATAATGAACAGAGTGGTTATTAGACTACATAATGAACAGAGTGGTTATTAGACTACATAATGAACAGAGTGGTTATTAGACTACATAATGAACAGAGTGGTTAACAGACTACATAATGAACAGAGTGGTTATTACACTACATAATGAACAGAGTGGTTATTAGACTACATAATGAACAGAGTGGTTATTAGACTACATAATGAACAGAGTGGTTATTAGACTACATAATGAACAGAGTGGTTATTAGACTACATAATGAACAGAGTGGTTATTAGACTACATAATGAACAGAGTGGTTATTAGACTACATAATGAACAGAGTGGTTATTAGACTACATAATGAACAGAGTGGTTATTAGACTACATAATGAACAGAGTCGTTATTAGACTACAGAATGAACAGAGTGGTTATTAGACTACATAATGAACAGAGTGGTTTTTCGACTACATAATGAACAGAGTGGTTATTAGACTACATAATGAACAGAGTGGTTATTAGACTACATAATGAACAGAGTGGTTATTAGACTACATAATGAACATAGTGGTTAACAGACTACACAATGAACAGAGTGGTTATTAGACTACATAATGAACAGAGTGGTTAACAGACTACATAATGAACAGAGTGATTATTAGACTACATAATGAACAGAGTGGTTATTAGACTACATAACGAACAGAGTGGCTATTAGACTACATAATGAACAGCGTGCTTATTAGAGTACATAATGAACAGAGTGGTTAACAGACTACATAATGAACAGAGTGGTTATTAGACTACATAATGAACAGAGTGGTTAACAGACTACATAATGAACAGAGTGGTTATTACACTACATAATGAACAGAGTGGT
This sequence comes from Oncorhynchus mykiss, assembly GCF_057628025.1. Classification (NCBI taxonomy): domain Eukaryota; kingdom Metazoa; phylum Chordata; class Actinopteri; order Salmoniformes; family Salmonidae; genus Oncorhynchus; species Oncorhynchus mykiss. The sequence goes on from NC_143037.1 coordinate 80,038,752, forward strand.
TAACAGACTACATAATGAACAGAGTGGTTATTAGACTACATAATGAACAGAGTGGTTATTAGACTACATAATGAACAGAGTGGTTATTAGACTACACAATGAACAGAGTGGTTATTAGACTACATAATGAACAGAGTGGTTATTCGACTACATAATGAACATGAACAGAGTCGTTATTAGACTACATAATGAACAGAGTGGTTATTAGACTACATAATGAACAGAGTGGTTATTAGACTACATAATGAACAGAGTGGTTATTAGACTACATAATGAACAGAGTGGTTATTAGACTACATAATGAACAGAGTGGTTATTCGACTACATAATGAACAGAGTGGTTAACAGACTACATAATGAACAGAGTGGTTATTAGACTACCTTAATGAACAGAGTGGTTATTAGACTACATAATGAACAGAGTGGTTATTAGACTACACAATGAACAGAGTGGTTATTAGACTACATAATGATCAGAGTGGTTATTCGACTACATAATGAACATGAACAGAGTCGTTATTAGACTACATAATGAACAGAGTGGTTATTAGACTACATAATGAACAGAGTGGTTATTAGACTACATAACGAACAGAGTGGTTATTAGACTACATAACGAACAGAGTGGTTATTAGACTACATAATGAACAGAGTCATTATTAGACTACAGAATGAACAGAGTGGTTATTAGACTACATTATGAACAGAGTGGTTTTTAGACTACCTAATGAACAGAGTGGTTATTAGACTACATAATGAACAGAGTGGTTATTAGACTACATAATGAACAGAGTGGTTATTAGACTACATAATGAACAGAGTGGTTATTAGACTACATAATGAACAGAGTGGTTATTAGACTACATAATGAACAGAATGGTTATTCGACTACATAATGAACAGAGTGGTTAACAGACTACATAATGAACATAGTGGTTAACAGACTACATAATGAACAGAGTGGTTATTAGACTACATAATGAACAGAGTGGTTATTAGACTACATAACGAACAGAGTGGCTATTAGACTACATAATGAACAGCGTGCTTATTAGAGTACATAATGAACAGAGTGGTTAACAGACTACATAATGAACAGAGTGGTTATTAGACTACATAATGAACAGATTGGTTATTAGACTACATAATGAACAGAGTGGTTATTAGACTACATAATGAACAGAGTGGTTATTAGACTACATAATGAACAGAGTGGTTATTAGACTACATAACGAACAGAGTGGTTATTAGAGTACATAATGAACAGTGTCTACATATTGCTGGTTGATGATTTAAGAGGATTTAAATTAAAGTGGGCTGGATGGAGACTTTTCAACCTCAGTCATTATCTCCAGCACACTACCAGGATCTACCTCAGTCATTATCTCAGCACCAGTACCAGGGCTACATACGTGAAAACTAAACATTTCCAGGTTTTGTAGAAACAAATATTACGTTTTTAAAAACAGTGATTTTGAAACTCTATGATCATTCTGAGTGTCGTGCGGAGCAGGAAAACACCCTCCACAGATCATAGAAACGCCCCGTTTTCACACATGTACACTGGAGACGATGTTGAAAAGTTGAAAAGTGGCTTCAACTCCATACACTTGAGATAAAATACTAAACACCAAATACTGACAGACAAATCCCAACAACCATTGCATTAATATTGACAGGAAACTTCAGCCTGAGATAATGAATATGACCACATGGTTTCCCCTTTACCTCAACCTGACATCATGAATATGACCACATGGTTTCCCCTTTACCTCAACCTGACATCATGAATATGACCACATGGTTTCCTCTTTACCTCAACCTGATATCATGAATAAAGAATATGAACAAATGGTTTCTCCTTTACCTCAACCTGACATCATGAATATGACCACATGGTTTCCTCTTTACCTCAAACTGACATCATGAATATGACCACATTGTTTCCTCTTTACCTTAACCTGACATAATGAATATGAACACATGGTTTCCCCTTACCTCAACCTGACATCATGAATAGTGAATATGACCACATGGTTTCCCCTTTACCTCAGCCTGACACCTCATGAATAATGAATATGACCACATGGTTTCCCCTTTACCTCAGCCTGACATCATGAATAATGAATATGACCACATGGTTTCCCCTTTACCTCAGCCTGACATCATGAATATGACCACATGGTTTCCCCTTTACCTCAGCCTGACATCATGAATAATGAATATGACCACATGGTTCCCCTTTACCTCAACCTGACACATCATGAATAATGAATATGACCACATGGTTTCACATTTACCTCAGCCTGACATCATGAATTATGAATATGACCACATGATTCCCCTTTACCTCAACCTGACACATCATGAATAATGAATATGACTACATGGTTTCCCCTTTACCTCAGCCTGACATCATGAATTATGAATATGACCACATGATTCCCCTTTACCTCAACCTGACACATCATGAATAATGAATATGACCACATAGTTTCCCCTTTACCTCAGCCTGACATCATGAATAATGAATATGACCACATGGTTTCCCCTTTACCTCAGCCTGACATCATGAATATGAACACATGGTTTCCCCTTTACCTCAACCTGACATCATGAATAATGAATATGAACACATGGTTTCCCCTTTACCTCAACCTGACACATCATGAATAATGAATATGAACACATGGTTTCTCCTTTAACTCAACCTGACATCATGAATATGAACACATGGTTTCCCCTTTACCTCAACCTGACATCATGAATATGACCACATGGTTTCCTCTTTACCTCAACCTGATATCATGAATAATGAATATGAACACATGGTTTCTTCTTTACCTCAACCTGACATCATGAATATGACCACATGGTTTCCTCTTTACCTCAACCTGACATCATGAATATGACCACATGGTTTCCTCTTTACCTTAACCTGACATCATGAATATGAACACATGGTTTCCCCTTACCTCAACCTGACATCATGAATAGTGAATATTACCACATGGTTTCCCCTTTACCTCAGCCTGACATCATGAATAATGAATATGACCACATGGTTTCCCCTTTACCTCAGCCTGACATCATAAATAATGACCACATGGTTCCCCTTTACCTCAACCTGACACATAATGAATAATGAATATGACTACATGGTTTCCCCTTTACCTCAGCTTGACATCATGAATATGACCACATGGTTTCCCCTTTACCTCAGCCTGACATCATGAATAATGAATATGACCACATGGTTCCCCTTTACCTCAACCTGACATCATGAATTATGAATATGAACACATGGTTTCCCCTTTACCTCAGCCTGACATCATGAATAATGAATATGACCACATGGTTTCCCCTTTACCTCAACCTGACACATCATGAATAATGAATATGAACACATGGTTTCTCCTTTAACTCAACCTGACATCATGAATATGAACACATGGTTTCCCCTTTACCTCAACCTGACATCATGAATAATGAATATGAACACATGGTTTCTCCATTACCTCAGCCTGACATCATGAATATGACCACATGGTTTCCTATTTACCTCAACCTGACATCATGAATATGACCACATGGTTTCCTCTTTACCTCAACCTGATATCATGAATAAAGAATATGAACACATGGTTTCTCCTTTACCTCAACCTGACATCATGAATATGACCACATGATTTCCTCTTTACCTCAACCTGACATCATGAATATGACCACATGGTTTCCTCTTTACCTTAACCTGACATCATGAATATGAACACATGGTTTCCCCTTTACCTCAGCCTGACATCATGACTTATGAATATGACCACATGATTCCCCTTTACCTCAACCTGACACATCATGAATAATGAATATGACTACATGGTTTCCCCTTTACCTCAGCATGACATCATGAATATGACCACATGGTTTCCCCTTTACCTCAGCATGACATCATGAATATGACCACATGGTTTCCCCTTTACCTCAGCCTGACATCATGAATTATGAATATGACCACATGATTCCCCTTTACCTCAACCTGACACATCATGAATAATGAATATGACTACATGGTTTCCCCTTTACCTCAGCCTGACATCATGAATAATGAATATGACCACATAGTTTCCCCTTTACCTCAGCCTGACATCATGAATATGAACACATGGTTTCCCCTTTACCTCAACCTGACATCATGAATAATGAATATGAACACATGGTTTCCCCTTCACCTCAACCTGACACATCATGAATAATGAATATGAACACATGGTTTCTCCTTTACCTCAACCTGACATCTTGAATATGACCACATGGTTTCCTCTTTACCTCAACCTGATATCATGAATAATGAATATGAACACATGGTTTCTTCTTTACCTCAACCTGACATCATGAATATGACCACATGGTTTCCTCTTTACCTCAACCTGACATCATGAATATGACCACATGGTTTCCCCTTTACCTCAACCTGACATCATGAATAGTGAATATGACCACATGGTTTCCCCTTTACCTCAGCCTGACATCGTAAATAATGAATATGACCACATGGTTCCTCTTTACCTCAACCTGACATCATGAATATGACCACATGGTTTCCCCTTTACCTCAGCCTGACATCATGAATAATGAATATGACCACATGGTTCCCCTTTACCTCAACCTGACACATCATGAATAATGAATATGACCACATGGTTCCCCTTTACCTCAACCTGACACATCATGAATAATGAATATGACCACATGGTTCCCCTTTACCTCAACCTGACATCATGAATATGACCACATGGTTTCCCCTTTACCTCAGCCTGACATCATGAATAATGAATATGACCACATGGTTCCCCTTTACCTCAACCTGACATCATGAATAATGAATATGACCACATGGTTCCCCTTTACCTCAACCTGACACATCATGAATAATGAATTTGAACACATGGTTTCTCCATTACCTCAACCTGACATTGAATAATGAATATGACCACATGGTTTCCCCTTTACCTACACCTGACACATCATGAATAATTAATATGACCACATGGTTTCTCATTTACCTCAGCCTGACATCATGAATATGAACACATGGTTTCCCCTTTACATCAACCTGACATCATGAATATGACCACATGGTTTCCTCTTTACCTCAACCTGACATCATGAATATGACCACATGGTTTACTCTTTACCTCAACCTGACATCATGAATATGAACACATGGTTTCCTCTTTACCTCAACCTGAAATCATGAATATGAACACATGGTTTCCCCTTACCTCAACCTGACATCATGAATAGTGAATATGACCACATGGCTTCCCCTTTACCTCAGCCTGACATCATGAATAAGGAATATGACCACATGGTTTCCCCTTTACCTCAGCCTGACATCATGAATAATAAATATGACCACATGGTTCCCCTTTACCTCAACCTGACATCATGAATAATGACTATGACCACATGGTTCCCCTTTACCTCAACCTGACATCATGAATAATGACTATGACCACATGGTTTCCCCTTTACCTCAGCCTGACATCATGAATAAGGAATATGACCACATGGTTTCCCCTTTACCTTAGCCTGACATCATGAATAATAAATATGACCACATGGTTCCCCTTTACCTCAACCTGACATCATGAATAATGACTATGACCACATGGTTTCCCCTTTACCTCAGCCTGACATCATGAATAATGACTATGACCACATGGTTCCCCTTTACCTCAACCTGACACATCATGAATAAGGAATATGACCACTTGGTTTCCCCTTTACCTCAGCCTGACATCATGAATAATGAACACATGGTTTCCCCTTTACCTCAGCCTGACATCATGAATAATGAATATGACCACATGGTTCCCCTTTACCTCAACCTGACACATCATGAATAATGAATATGACCACATGGTTTCCCCTTTACCTCAGCATGACATCATGAATAAGGAATATGACCACATGGTTTCCCCTTTACCTCAGCCTGACATCATGAATAATAAATATGACCACATGGTTCCCCTTTACCTCAACCTGACATCATGAATAATGACTATGAACACATGGTTCCCCTTTACCTCAACCTGACATCATGAATAATGACTATGACCACATGGTTTCCCCTTTACCTCAGCCTGACATCATGAATAAGGAATATGACCACATGGTTTCCCCTTTACCTTAGCCTGACATCATGAATAATAAATATGACCACATGGTTCCCCTTTACCTCAACCTGACATCATGAATAATGACTATGACCACATGGTTTCCCCTTTACCTCAGCCTGACATCATGAATAATAAATATGACCACATGGTTCCCCTTTACCTCAACCTGACATCATGAATAATGACTATGACCACATGGTTCCCCTTTACCTCAACCTGACATCATGAATAATGACTATGACCACATGGTTTCCCCTTTACCTCAGCCTGACATCATGAATAAGGAATATGACCACATGGTTTCCCCTTTACCTTAGCCTGACATCATGAATAATAAATATGACCACATGGTTCCCCTTTACCTCAACCTGACATCATGAATAATGACTATGACCACATGGTTTCCCCTTTACCTCAGCCTGACATCATGAATAATGACTATGACCACATGGTTCCCCTTTACCTCAACCTGACACATCATGAATAAGGAATATGACCACTTGGTTTCCCCTTTACCTCAGCCTGACATCATGAATAATGAACACATGGTTTCCCCTTTACCTCAGCCTGACATCATGAATAATGAATATGACCACATGGTTCCCCTTTACCTCAACCTGACACATCATGAATAATGAATATGACCACATGGTTTCCCCTTTACCTCAGCATGACATCATGAATAATGAATATGACCACATGGTTTCTCTTTACCTCAACCTGACACATCATGAATAAGGAATATGACCACATGCTTTCCCTTTTACCTCAACCTGACATCATGAATAATGAACACATGGTTTCCCCTTTACCTCAACCTGACACATCATGAATAATGAATATGACTACATGGTTTCCCCTTTACCTCAGCTTGACATCATGAATATGACCACATGGTTTCCCCTTTACCTCAGCCTGACATCATGAATAATGATTATGACCACATGGTTCCCCTTTACCTCAACCTGACATCATGAATATGACCACATGGTTTCCCTTTTACCTCAGCCTGACATCATGAATAATGAATATGACCACATGGTTCCCATTTACCTCAACCTGACACATCATGAATAATGAATATGACCACATGGTTTCCCCTTTACCTCAGCATGACATCATGAATAATGAATATGACCACATGGTTCCCCTTTACCTCAACCTGACACAACATGAATAAGGAATATGACCACATGGTTTCCCCTTTACCTCAGCCTGACATCATGAATAATGAATATGACCACATGGTTTCCCCTTTACCTCAGCCTGACATCATGAATTATGAATATGACCACATGATTCCCCTTTACCTCAACCTGACACATCATGAATAATGAATATGACCACATGGTTTCACATTTACCTCAGCCTGACATCATGAATTATGAATATGACCACATGATTCCCCTTTACCTCAACCTGACACATCATGAATAATGAATATGACTACATGGTTTCCCCTTTACCTCAGCATGACATCATGAATATGACCACATGGTTTCCCCTTTACCTCAGCCTGACATCATGAATAATGAATATGACCACATAGTTTCCCCTTTACCTCAGCCTGACATCATGAATATGAACACATGGTTTCCCCTTTACCTCAGCCTGACACATCATGAATAATGACCACATGGTTTCCCCTTTACCTCAGCATGACATCATGAATAATGAATATGACCACATGGTTCCCCTTTACCTCAACCTGACACATCATGAATAAGGAATATGACCACATGGTTTCCCCTTTACCTCAGCCTGACATCATGAATAATGAATATGACCACATGGTTTCCCCTTTACCTCAGCATGACATCATGAATATGGAAACATGGTTTCCCCTTTACCTCAACCTGACATCATGAATATGACCACATGGTTTCCTCTTTACCTCAACCTGATATCATGAATAATGAATATGAACACATGGTTTCTTCTTTACCTCAACCTGACATCATGAATATGAACACATGGTTTCCCCTTTACCTCAACCTGACATCATGAATATGACCACATGGTTTCCTCTTTACCTCAACCTGATATCATGAATAATGAATATGAACACATGGTTTCTTCTTTACCTCAACCTGACATCATGAATATGACCACATGGTTTCCTCTTTACCTCAACCTGACATCATGAATATGACCACATGGTTTCCTCTTTACCTTAACCTGACATCATGAATATGAACACATGGTTTCCCCTTACCTCAACCTGACATCATGAATAGTGAATATGACCACTTGGTTTCCCCTTTACCTCAGCCTGACATCGTGAATAATGAATATGACCACATGGTTCCCCTTTACCTCAACCTGACACATAATGAGTAATGAATATGACCACATGGTTCCCCTTTACCTCAACCTGACATCATGAATATGACCACATGGTTCCCCTTTACCTCAACCTGACACATCATGAATAATGAATATGACCACATGGTTTCCCCTTTACCTCAGCCTGACATCATGAATAATGAATATGACCACATGGTTTCCCCTTTACCTACACCTGACACATCATGAATAATTAATATGACCACATGGTTTCTCATTTACCTCAGCCTGACATCATGAATATGAACACATGGTTTCCCCTTTACATCAACCTGACATCATGAATATGACCACATGGTTTCCTCTTTACCTCAACCTGACATCATGAATATGACCACATGGTTTCTCATTTACCTTAGCCTGACATCATGAATATGAACACATGGTTTCCCCTTTACATCAACCTGACATCATGAATATGAACACATGGTTTCCCCTTACCTCAACCTGACATCATGAATAGTGAATATGACCACATGGCTTCCCCTTTACCTCAGCCTGACACCTCATGAATAATGAATATGGCCACATGGTTTCCCCTTTACCTCAGCCTGACATCATGAATAATGAATATGACCACATGGTTTCTCCTTTACCTCAGCCTGACATCATGAATATGACCACATGGCTTCCCCTTTACCTCAGCCTGACATCATGAATAATGAATATGACCACATGGTTTCCCCTTTACCTCAGCCTGACATCATGAATAATGAACACATGGTTTCCCCTTTACCTCAGCCTGACATCATGAATAATAAATATGACCACATGGTTCCCCTTTACCTCAACCTGACATCATGAATAATGACTATGACCACATGGTTCCCTTTTACCTCAACCTGACATCATGAATAATGACTATGACCACATGGTTTCCCCTTTACCTCAGCCTGACATCATGAATAAGGAATATGACCACATGGTTTCCCCTTTACCTCAGCCTGACATCATGAATAATAAATATGACCACATGGTTCCCCTTTACCTCAACCTGACATCATGAATAATGACTATGACCACATGGTTTCCCCTTTACCTCAGCCTGACATCATGAATAATGACTATGACCACATGGTTCCCCTTTACCTCAACCTGACACATCATGAATAAGGAATATGACCACTTGGTTTCCCCTTTACCTCAGCCTGACATCATGAATAATGAACACAGGGTTTCCCCTTTACCTCAGCCTGACATCATGAATAATGAATATGACCACATGGTTCCCCTTTACCTCAACCTGACACATCATGAATAATGAATATGACCACATGGTTTCCCCTTTACCTCAGCATGACATCATGAATAATGAATATGACCACATGGTTTCTCTTTACCTCAACCTGACACATCATGAATAAGGAATATGACCACATGCTTTCCCTTTTACCTCAACCTGACATCATGAATAATGAACACATGGTTTCCCCTTTACCTCAACCTGACACATCATGAATAATGAATATGACTACATGGTTTCCCCTTTACCTCAGCTTGACATCATGAATATGACCACATGGTTTCCCCTTTACCTCAGCCTGACATCATGAATAATGATTATGACCACATGGTTCCCCTTTACCTCAACCTGACATCATGAATATGACCACATGGTTTCCCTTTTACCTCAGCCTGACATCATGAATAATGAATATGAACACATGGTTTCCCCTTTACCTAAACCTGACATCTTGAATAATGAATATGACCACATGGTTTCCCCTTTACCTCAACCTGACACATCATGAATAAGAAATATGACCACATGGTTTCCCCTTTACCTAAACCTGACATCATGAATAACGAATATGACCACATGGTTTCCCCTTTATCTCAACCTGACACATCATGAATAATGAATATGAACACATGGTTTCTCCTTTAACTCAACCTGACATCATGAATATGAACACATGGTTTCCCCATTACCTCAACCTGACATCATGAATTTGACCACATGGTTTCCTCTTTACCTCAACCTGACATCATGAATATGAACACATGGTTTCCCCTTACCTCAACCTGACATCATGAATAATGAATATGACCACATGGTTTCCCCTTTACCTCAACCTGACATCATGAATAATGAATATGAACACATGGTTTCTCCATTACCTCAGCCTGACACATCATGAATATGAACACATGGTTTCTCCTTTACCTCAACCTGACATCATGAATATGACCACATGGTTTCCTCTTTACCTGAACCTGACATCATGAATAATGAATATGACCACATGGTTTCCCCTTTACCTCAACCTGACATTGAATAATGAATATGACCACATGGTTTCCCCTTTAACTTAACCTGACATCATGAATTATGAATATGACCACACGGTTCCCCTTTACCTCAACCTGACACATCATGAATAATGAATATGACTACATGGTTTCCCCTTTACCTCAGCATGACATCATGAATATGAACACATGGTTTCCCCTTTACCTCAACCTGACATCATGAATAGTGAATATGACCACATGGCTTCCCCTTTACCTCAGCCTGACACCTCATGAATAATGAATATGGCCACATGGTTTCCCCTTTACCTCAGCCTGACATCATGAATAATGAATATGACCACATGGTTTCTCCTTTACCTCAGCCTGACATCATGAATATGACCACATGGCTTCCCCTTTACCTCAGCCTGACATCATGAATAATGAATATGACCACATGGTTTCCCCTTTACCTCAGCCTGACATCATGAATAATGAACACATGGTTTCCCCTTTACCTCAGCCTGACATCATGAATAATAAATATGACCACATGGTTCCCCTTTACCTCAACCTGACATCATGAATAATGACTATGACCACATGGTTCCCTTTTACCTCAACCTGACATCATGAATAATGACTATGACCACATGGTTTCCCCTTTACCTCAGCCTGACATCATGAATAAGGAATATGACCACATGGTTTCCCCTTTACCTCAGCCTGACATCATGAATAATAAATATGACCACATGGTTCCCCTTTACCTCAACCTGACATCATGAATAATGACTATGACCACATGGTTTCCCCTTTACCTCAGCCTGACATCATGAATAATGACTATGACCACATGGTTCCCCTTTACCTCAACCTGACACATCATGAATAAGGAATATGACCACTTGGTTTCCCCTTTACCTCAGCCTGACATCATGAATAATGAACACAGGGTTTCCCCTTTACCTCAGCCTGACATCATGAATAATGAATATGACCACATGGTTCCCCTTTACCTCAACCTGACACATCATGAATAATGAATATGACCACATGGTTTCCCCTTTACCTCAGCATGACATCATGAATAATGAATATGACCACATGGTTTCTCTTTACCTCAACCTGACACATCATGAATAAGGAATATGACCACATGCTTTCCCTTTTACCTCAACCTGACATCATGAATAATGAACACATGGTTTCCCCTTTACCTCAACCTGACACATCATGAATAATGAATATGACTACATGGTTTCCCCTTTACCTCAGCTTGACATCATGAATATGACCACATGGTTTCCCCTTTACCTCAGCCTGACATCATGAATAATGATTATGACCACATGGTTCCCCTTTACCTCAACCTGACATCATGAATATGACCACATGGTTTCCCTTTTACCTCAGCCTGACATCATGAATAATGAATATGAACACATGGTTTCCCCTTTACCTAAACCTGACATCTTGAATAATGAATATGACCACATGGTTTCCCCTTTACCTCAACCTGACACATCATGAATAAGGAATATGACCACATGGTTTCCCCTTTACCTAAACCTGACATCATGAATAACGAATATGACCACATGGTTTCCCCTTTACCTCAACCTGACACATCATGAATAATGAATATGAACACATGGTTTCTCCTTTAACTCAACCTGACATCATGAATATGAACACATGGTTTCCCCATTACCTCAACCTGACATCATGAATTTGACCACATGGTTTCCTCTTTACCTCAACCTGACATCATGAATATGAACACATGGTTTCCCCTTACCTCAACCTGACATCATGAATAATGAATATGACCACATGGTTTCCCCTTTACCTCAACCTGACATCATGAATAATGAATATGAACACATGGTTTCTCCATTACCTCAGCCTGACACATCATGAATATGAACACATGGTTTCTCCTTTACCTCAACCTGACATCATGAATATGACCACATGGTTTCCTCTTTACCTGAACCTGACATCATGAATAATGAATATGACCACATGGTTTCCCCTTTACCTCAACCTGACATTGAATAATGAATATGACCACATGGTTTCCCCTTTAACTTAACCTGACATCATGAATTATGAATATGACCACACGGTTCCCCTTTACCTCAACCTGACACATCATGAATAATGAATATGACCACATGGTTTCCCCTTTACCTCAACCTGACATCATGAATAATGAATATGACCACATGGTTTCCCCTTTACCTCAGCCTGACATCATGAATAATGAATATGACCACATGGTTTCCCCTTTACCTCAGCCTGACATCATGAATAATGAATATGACCACATGGTTTCCCCTTTACCTCAACCTGACACATCATGAATAATGAATATGAACACATGGTTTCTCCTTTAACTCAACCTGACATCATGAATATGAACACATGGTTTCCCCTTTATCTCAACCTGACATCATGAATAATGAATATGAACACATGGTTTCTCCATTACCTCAACCTGACACATCATGAATAATGAATATGACCACATGGTTCCCCTTTACCTCAACCTGACATCATGAATAATGACTATGACCACATGGTTTCCCCTTTACCTCAGCCTGACATCATGAATAATGACTATGACCACATGGTTCCCCTTTACCTCAACCTGACACATCATGAATAAGGAATATGACCACTTGGTTTCCCCTTTACCTCAGCCTGACATCATGAATAATGAACACATGGTTTCCCCTTTACCTCAGCCTGACATCATGAATAATGAATATGACCACATGGTTCCCCTTTACCTCAACCTGACACATCATGAATAATGAATATGACCACATGGTTTCCCCTTTACCTCAGCATGACATCATGAATAAGGAATATGACATCATGGTTTCCCCTTTACCTCAGCCTGACATCATGAATAATAAATATGACCACATGGTTCCCCTTTACCTCAACCTGACATCATGAATAATGACTATGACCACATGGTTCCCCTTTACCTCAACCTGACATCATGAATAATGACTATGACCACATGGTTTCCCCTTTACCTCAGCCTGACATCATGAATAAGGAATATGACCACATGGTTCCCCTTTACCTCAACCTGACATCATGAATAATGACTATGACCACATGGTTTCCCCTTTACCTCAGCCTGACATCATGAATAATGACTATGACCACATGGTTTCCCCTTTACCTCAGCCTGACATCATGAATAATAAATATGACCACATGGTTCCCCTTTACCTCAACCTGACATCATGAATAATGACTATGACCACATGGTTCCCCATTACCTCAACCTGACATCATGAATAATGACTATGACCACATGGTTTCCCCTTTACCTCAGCCTGACATCATGAATAAGGAATATGACCACATGGTTTCCCCTTTACCTTAGCCTGACATCATGAATAATAAATATGACCACATGGTTCCCCTTTACCTCAACCTGACATCATGAATAATGACTATGACCACATGGTTTCCCCTTTACCTCAGCCTGACATCATGAATAATGACTATGACCACATGGTTTCCCCTTTACCTCAGCATGACATCATGAATAAGGAATATGACCACTTGGTTTCCCCTTTACCTCAGCCTGACATCATGAATAATGAACACATGGTTTCCCCTTTACCTCAGCCTGACATCATGAATAATGAATATGACCACATGGTTCCCCTTTACCTCAACCTGACACATCATGAATAATGAATATGACCACATGGTTTCCCCTTTACCTCAGCATGACATCATGAATAATGAATATGACCACATGGTTTCTCTTTACCTCAACCTGACACATCATGAATAAGGAATATGACCACATGCTTTCCCTTTTACCTCAACCTGACATCATGAATAATGAACACATGGTTTCCCCTTTACCTCAACCTGACACATCATGAATAATGAATATGACTACATGGTTTCCCCTTTACCTCAGCTTGACATCATGAATATGACCACATGGTTTCCCCTTTACCTCAGCCTGACATCATGAATAATGATTATGACCACATGGTTCCCCTTTACCTCAACCTGACATCATGAATATGACCACATGGTTTCCCTTTTACCTCAGCCTGACATCATGAATAATGAATATGACCACATGGTTCCCATTTACCTCAACCTGACACATCATGAATAATGAATATGACCACATGGTTTCCCCTTTACCTCAGCATGACATCATGAATAATGAATATGACCACATGGTTCCCCTTTACCTCAACCTGACACAACATGAATAAGGAATATGACCACATGGTTTCCCCTTTACCTCAGCCTGACATCATGAATAATGAATATGACCACATGGTTTCCCCTTTACCTCAGCCTGACATCATGAATTATGAATATGACCACATGATTCCCCTTTACCTCAACCTGACACATCATGAATAATGAATATGACCACATGGTTTCACATTTACCTCAGCCTGACATCATGAATTATGAATATGACCACATGATTCCCCTTTACCTCAACCTGACACATCATGAATAATGAATATGACTACATGGTTTCCCCTTTACCTCAGCATGACATCATGAATATGACCACATGGTTTCCCCTTTACCTCAGCCTGACATCATGAATAATGAATATGACCACATAGTTTCCCCTTTACCTCAGCCTGACATCATGAATATGAACACATGGTTTCCCCTTTACCTCAACCTGACATCATGAATAATGAATATGAACACATGGTTTCCCCTTTACCTCAGCCTGACACATCATGAATAATGACCACATGGTTTCCCCTTTACCTCAGCATGACATCATGAATAATGAATATGACCACATGGTTCCCCTTTACCTCAACCTGACACATCATGAATAAGGAATATGACCACATGGTTTCCCCTTTACCTCAGCCTGACATCATGAATAATGAATATGACCACATGGTTTCCCCTTTACCTCAGCATGACATCATGAATATGGAAACATGGTTTCCCCTTTACCTCAACCTGACATCATGAATATGACCACATGGTTTCCTCTTTACCTCAACCTGATATCATGAATAATGAATATGAACACATGGTTTCTTCTTTACCTCAACCTGACATCATGAATATGAACACATGGTTTCCCCTTTACCTCAACCTGACATCATGAATATGACCACATGGTTTCCTCTTTACCTCAACCTGATATCATGAATAATGAATATGAACACATGGTTTCTTCTTTACCTCAACCTGACATCATGAATATGACCACATGGTTTCCTCTTTACCTCAACCTGACATCATGAATATGACCACATGGTTTCCTCTTTACCTTAACCTGACATCATGAATATGAACACATGGTTTCCCCTTACCTCAACCTGACATCATGAATAGTGAATATGACCACTTGGTTTCCCCTTTACCTCAGCCTGACATCGTGAATAATGAATATGACCACATGGTTCCCCTTTACCTCAACCTGACACATAATGAGTAATGAATATGACCACATGGTTCCCCTTTACCTCAACCTGACATCATGAATATGACCACATGGTTCCCCTTTACCTCAACCTGACACATCATGAATAATGAATATGACCACATGGTTTCCCCTTTACCTCAGCCTGACATCATGAATAATGAATATGACCACATGGTTTCCCCTTTACCTACACCTGACACATCAGGAATAATTAATATGACCACATGGTTTCTCATTTACCTCAGCCTGACATCATGAATATGAACACATGGTTTCCCCTTTACATCAACCTGACATCATGAATATGACCACATGGTTTCCTCTTTACCTCAACCTGACATCATGAATATGACCACATGGTTTACTCTTTACCTCAACCTGACATCATGAATATGAACACATGGTTTCCTCTTTACCTCAACCTGACATCATGAATATGAACACATGGTTTCCCCTTACCTCAACCTGACATCATGAATAGTGAATATGACCACATGGCTTCCCCTTTACCTCAGCCTGACACCTCATGAATAATGAATATGGCCACATGGTTTGCCCTTTACCTCAGCCTGACATCATGAATAATGAATATGACCACATGGTTTCTCCTTTACCTCAGCCTGACATCATGAATATGACCACATGGTTTCCCCTTTACCTCAGCCTGACATCATGAATAATGAATATGACCACATGGTTTCCCCTTTACCTCAGCCTGACATCATGAATAATGAACACATGGTTTCCCCTTTACCTCAGCCTGACATCATGAATAATAAATATGACCACATGGTTCCCCTTTACCTCAACCTGACATCATGAATAATGACTATGACCACATGGTTTCCCCTTTACCTCAGCATGACATCATGAATATGGAAACATGGTTTCCCCTTTACCTCAACCTGACATCATGAATATGACCACATGGTTTCCTCTTTACCTCAACCTGATATCATGAATAATGAATATGAACACATGGTTTCTTCTTTACCTCAACCTGACATCATGAATATGAACACATGGTTTCCCCTTTACCTCAACCTGACATCATGAATATGACCACATGGTTTCCTCTTTACCTCAACCTGATATCATGAATAATGAATATGAACACATGGTTTCTTCTTTACCTCAACCTGACATCATGAATATGACCACATGGTTTCCTCTTTACCTCAACCTGACATCATGAATATGACCACATGGTTTCCTCTTTACCTTAACCTGACATCATGAATATGAACACATGGTTTCCCCTTACCTCAACCTGACATCATGAATAGTGAATATGACCACTTGGTTTCCCCTTTACCTCAGCCTGACATCGTGAATAATGAATATGACCACATGGTTCCCCTTTACCTCAACCTGACACATAATGAGTAATGAATATGACCACATGGTTCCCCTTTACCTCAACCTGACATCATGAATATGACCACATGGTTCCCCTTTACCTCAACCTGACACATCATGAATAATGAATATGACCACATGGTTTCCCCTTTACCTCAGCCTGACATCATGAATAATGAATATGACCACATGGTTTCCCCTTTACCTACACCTGACACATCATGAATAATTAATATGACCACATGGTTTCTCATTTACCTCAGCCTGACATCATGAATATGAACACATGGTTTCCCCTTTACATCAACCTGACATCATGAATATGACCACATGGTTTCCTCTTTACCTCAACCTGACATCATGAATATGACCACATGGTTTACTCTTTACCTCAACCTGACATCATGAATATGAACACATGGTTTCCTCTTTACCTGAACCTGACATCATGAATATGAACACATGGTTTCCCCTTACCTCAACCTGACATCATGAATAGTGAATATGACCACATGGCTTCCCCTTTACCTCAGCCTGACACCTCATGAATAATGAATATGGCCACATGGTTTCCCCTTTACCTCAGCCTGACATCATGAATAATGAATATGACCACATGGTTTCTCCTTTACCTCAGCCTGACATCATGAATATGACCACATGGTTTCCCCTTTACCTCAGCCTGACATCATGAATAATGAATATGAACACATGGTTTCTCCATTACCTCAACCTGACACATCATGAATAATGAATATGACCACATGGTTCCCCTTTACCTCAACCTGACATCATGAATAATGACTATGACCACATGGTTTCCCCTTTACCTCAGCCTGACATCATGAATAATGACTATGACCACATGGTTCCCCTTTACCTCAACCTGACACATCATGAATAAGGAATATGACCACTTGGTTTCCCCTTTACCTCAGCCTGACATCATGAATAATGAACACATGGTTTCCCCTTTACCTCAGCCTGACATCATGAATAATGAATATGACCACATGGTTCCCCTTTACCTCAACCTGACACATCATGAATAATGAATATGACCACATGGTTTCCCCTTTACCTCAGCATGACATCATGAATAAGGAATATGACCACATGGTTTCCCCTTTACCTCAGCCTGACATCATGAATAATAAATATGACCACATGGTTCCCCTTTACCTCAACCTGACATCATGAATAATGACTATGACCACATGGTTCCCCTTTACCTCAACCTGACATCATGAATAATGACTATGACCACATGGTTTCCCCTTTACCTCAGCCTGACATCATGAATAATGACTATGACCACATGGTTCCCCTTTACCTCAACCTGACACATCATGAATAAGGAATATGACCACTTGGTTTCCCCTTTACCTCAGCCTGACATCATGAATAATGAACACATGGTTTCCCCTTTACCTCAGCCTGACATCATGAATAATGACTATGACCACATGGTTTCCCCTTTACCTCAGCCTGACATCATGAATAATGACTATGACCACATGGTTTCCCCTTTACCTCAGCCTGACATCATGAATAATAAATATGACCACATGGTTCCCCTTTACCTCAACCTGACATCATGAATAATGACTATGACCACATGGTTTCCCCTTTACCTCAGCCTGACATCATGAATAATAAATATGACCACATGGTTCCCCTTTACCTCAACCTGACATCATGAATAATGACTATGACCACATGGTTCCCCTTTACCTCAACCTGACATCATGAATAATGACTATGACCACATGGTTTCCCCTTTACCTCAGCCTGACATCATGAATAAGGAATATGACCACATGGTTTCCCCTTTACCTTAGCCTGACATCATGAATAATAAATATGACCACATGGTTCCCCTTTACCTCAACCTGACATCATGAATAATGACTATGACCACATGGTTTCCCCTTTACCTCAGCCTGACATCATGAATAATGACTATGACCACATGGTTCCCCTTTACCTCAACCTGACACATCATGAATAAGGAATATGACCACTTGGTTTCCCCTTTACCTCAGCCTGACATCATGAATAATGAACACATGGTTTCCCCTTTACCTCAGCCTGACATCATGAATAATGAATATGACCACATGGTTCCCCTTTACCTCAACCTGACACATCATGAATAATGAATATGACCAGATGGTTTCCCCTTTACCTCAGCATGACATCATGAATAATGAATATGACCACATGGTTTCTCTTTACCTCAACCTGACACATCATGAATAAGGAATATGACCACATGCTTTCCCTTTTACCTCAACCTGACATCATGAATAATGAACACATGGTTTCCCCTTTACCTCAACCTGACACATAATGAATAATGAATATGACTACATGGTTTCCCCTTTACCTCAGCTTGACATCATGAATATGACCACATGGTTTCCCCTTTACCTCAGCCTGACATCATGAATAATGATTATGACCACATGGTTCCCCTTTACCTCAACCTGACATCATGAATATGACCACATGGTTTCCCTTTTACCTCAGCCTGACATCATGAATAATGAATATGACCACATGGTTCCCATTTACCTCAACCTGACACATCATGAATAATGAATATGACCACATGGTTTCCCCTTTACCTCAGCATGACATCATGAATAATGAATATGACCACATGGTTCCCCTTTACCTCAACCTGACACAACATGAATAAGGAATATGACCACATGGTTTCCCCTTTACCTCAGCCTGACATCATGAATAATGAATATGACCACATGGTTTCCCCTTTACCTCAGCCTGACATCATGAATTATGAATATGACCACATGATTCCCCTTTACCTCAACCTGACACATCATGAATAATGAATATGACCACATGGTTTCACATTTACCTCAGCCTGACATCATGAATTATGAATATGACCACATGATTCCCCTTTACCTCAACCTGACACATCATGAATAATGAATATGACTACATGGTTTCCCCTTTACCTCAGCATGACATCATGAATATGACCACATGGTTTCCCCTTTACCTCAGCCTGACATCATGAATATGAACACATGGTTTCCCCTTTACCTCAACCTGACATCATGAATAATGAATATGAACACATGGTTTCCCCTTTACCTCAGCCTGACACATCATGAATAATGACCACATGGTTTCCCCTTTACCTCAGCATGACATCATGAATAATGAATATGACCACATGGTTCCCCTTTACCTCAACCTGACACATCATGAATAAGGAATATGACCACATGGTTTCCCCTTTACCTCAGCCTGACATCATGAATAATGAATATGACCACATGGTTTCCCCTTTACCTCAGCATGACATCATGAATATGGAAACATGGTTTCCCCTTTACCTCAACCTGACATCATGAATATGACCACATGGTTTCCTCTTTACCTCAACCTGATATCATGAATAATGAATATGAACACATGGTTTCTTCTTTACCTCAACCTGACATCATGAATATGAACACATGGTTTCCCCTTTACCTCAACCTGACATCATGAATATGACCACATGGTTTCCTCTTTACCTCAACCTGATATCATGAATAATGAATATGAACACATGGTTTCTTCTTTACCTCAACCTGACATCATGAATATGACCACATGGTTTCCTCTTTACCTCAACCTGACATCATGAATATGACCACATGGTTTCCTCTTTACCTTAACCTGACATCATGAATATGAACACATGGTTTCCCCTTACCTCAACCTGACATCATGAATAGTGAATATGACCACTTGGTTTCCCCTTTACCTCAGCCTGACATCGTGAATAATGAATATGACCACATGGTTCCCCTTTACCTCCACCTGACACATAATGAGTAATGAATATGACCACATGGTTCCCCTTTTCCTCAACCTGACATCATGAATATGACCACATGGTTCCCCTTTACCTCAACCTGACACATCATGAATAATGAATATGACCACATGGTTTCCCCTTTACCTCAGCCTGACATCATGAATAATGAATATGACCACATGGTTTCCCCTTTACCTACACCTGACACATCATGAATAATTAATATGACCACATGGTTTCTCATTTACCTCAGCCTGACATCATGAATATGAACACATGGTTTCCCCTTTACATCAACCTGACATCATGAATATGACCACATGGTTTCCTCTTTACCTCAACCTGACATCATGAATATGACCACATGGTTTACTCTTTACCTCAACCTGACATCATGAATATGAACACATGGTTTCCTCTTTACCTCAACCTGACATCATGAATATGAACACATGGTTTCCCCTTACCTCAACCTGACATCATGAATAGTGAATATGACCACATGGCTTCCCCTTTACCTCAGCCTGACACCTCATGAATAATGAATATGGCCACATGGTTTGCCCTTTACCTCAGCCTGACATCATGAATAATGAATATGACCACATGGTTTCTCCTTTACCTCAGCCTGACATCATGAATATGACCACATGGTTTCCCCTTTACCTCATTCTGACATCATGAATAATGAATATGACCACATGGTTTCCCCTTTACCTCAGCCTGACATCATGAATAATGAACACATGGTTTCCCCTTTACCTCAGCCTGACATCATGAATAATAAATATGACCACATGGTTCCCCTTTACCTCAACCTGACATCATGAATAATGACTATGACCACATGGTTTCCCCTTTACCTCAGCATGACATCATGAATATGGAAACATGGTTTCCCCTTTACCTCAACCTGACATCATGAATATGACCACATGGTTTCCTCTTTACCTCAACCTGATATCATGAATAATGAATATGAACACATGGTTTCTTCTTTACCTCAACCTGACATCATGAATATGAACACATGGTTTCCCCTTTACCTCAACCTGACATCATGAATATGACCACATGGTTTCCTCTTTACCTCAACCTGATATCATGAATAATGAATATGAACACATGGTTTCTTCTTTACCTCAACCTGACATCATGAATATGACCACATGGTTTCCTCTTTACCTCAACCTGACATCATGAATATGACCACATGGTTTCCTCTTTACCTTAACCTGACATCATGAATATGAACACATGGTTTCCCCTTACCTCAACCTGACATCATGAATAGTGAATATGACCACTTGGTTTCCCCTTTACCTCAGCCTGACATCGTGAATAATGAATATGACCACATGGTTCCCCTTTACCTCAACCTGACACATAATGAGTAATGAATATGACCACATGGTTCCCCTTTACCTCAACCTGACATCATGAATATGACCACATGGTTCCCCTTTACCTCAACCTGACACATCATGAATAATGAATATGACCACATGGTTTCCCCTTTACCTCAGCCTGACATCATGAATAATGAATATGACCACATGGTTTCCCCTTTACCTACACCTGACACATCATGAATAATTAATATGACCACATGGTTTCTCATTTACCTCAGCCTGACATCATGAATATGAACACATGGTTTCCCCTTTACATCAACCTGACATCATGAATATGACCACATGGTTTCCTCTTTACCTCAACCTGACATCATGAATATGACCACATGGTTTACTCTTTACCTCAACCTGACATCATGAATATGAACACATGGTTTCCTCTTTACCTGAACCTGACATCATGAATATGAACACATGGTTTCCCCTTACCTCAACCTGACATCATGAATAGTGAATATGACCACATGGCTTCCCCTTTACCTCAGCCTGACACCTCATGAATAATGAATATGGCCACATGGTTTCCCCTTTACCTCAGCCTGACATCATGAATAATGAATATGACCACATGGTTTCTCCTTTACCTCAGCCTGACATCATGAATATGACCACATGGTTTCCCCTTTACCTCAGCCTGACATCATGAATAATGAATATGACCACATGTTTTCCCCTTTACCTCAGCCTGACATCATGAATAATGAACACATGGTTTCCCCTTTACCTCAGCCTGACATCATGAATAATAAATATGACCACATGGTTCCCCTTTACCTCAACCTGACATCATGAATAATGACTATGACCACATGGTTCCCTTTTACCTCAACCTGACATCATGAATAATGACTATGACCACATGGTTTCCCCTTTACCTCAGCCTGACATCATGAATAAGGAATATGACCACATGGTTTCCCCTTTACCTCAGCCTGACATCATGAATAATAAATATGACCACATGGTTCCCCTTTACCTCAACCTGACATCATGAATAATGAATATGACCACATGGTTTCCCCTTTACCTCAGCCTGACATCATGAATAATGAACACATGGTTTCCCCTTTACCTCAGCCTGACATCATGAATAATAAATATGACCACATGGTTCCCCTTTACCTCAACCTGACATCATGAATAATGACTATGACCACATGGTTCCCTTTTACCTCAACCTGACATCATGAATAATGACTATGACCACATGGTTTCCCCTTTACCTCAGCCTGACATCATGAATAAGGAATATGACCACATGCTTTCCCCTTTACCTCAGCCTGACATCATGAATAATAAATATGACCACATGGTTCCCCTTTACCTCAACCTGACATCATGAATAATGACTATGACCACATGGTTTCCCCTTTACCTCAGCCTGATATCATGAATAATGACTATGACCACATGGTTCCCCTTTACCTCAACCTGACACATCATGAATAAGGAATATGACCACTTGGTTTCCCCTTTACCTCAGCCTGACATCATGAATAATGAACACAGGGTTTCCCCTTTACCTCAGCCTGACATCATGAATAATGACTATGACCACATGGTTTCCCCTTTACCTCAGCATGACATCATGAATATGGAAACATGGTTTCCCCTTTACCTCAACCTGACATCATGAATATGACCACATGGTTTCCTCTTTACCTCAACCTGATATCATGAATAATGAATATGAACACATGGTTTCTTCTTTACCTCAACCTGACATCATGAATATGAACACATGGTTTCCCCTTTACCTCAACCTGACATCATGAATATGACCACATGGTTTCCTCTTTACCTCAACCTGATATCATGAATAATGAATATGAACACATGGTTTCTCATTTACCTCAGCCTGACATCATGAATATGAACACATGGTTTCCCCTTTACATCAACCTGACATCATGAATATGACCACATGGTTTCCTCTTTACCTCAACCTGACATCATGAATATGACCACATGGTTTACTCTTTACCTCAACCTGACATCATGAATATGAACACATGGTTTCCTCTTTACCTCAACCTGATATCATGAATAATGAATATGAACACATGGTTTCTTCTTTACCTCAACCTGACATCATGAATATGAACACATGGTTTCCCCTTTACCTCAACCTGACATCATGAATATGACCACATGGTTTCCTCTTTACCTCAACCTGATATCATGAATAATGAATATGAACACATGGTTTCTTCTTTACCTCAACCTGACATCATGAATATGACCACATGGTTTCCTCTTTACCTCAACCTGACATCATGAATATGACCACATGGTTTCCTCTTTACCTTAACCTGACATCATGAATATGAACACATGGTTTCCCCTTACCTCAACCTGACATCATGAATAGTGAATATGACCACTTGGTTTCCCCTTTACCTCAGCCTGACATCGTGAATAATGAATATGACCACATGGTTCCCCTTTACCTCAACCTGACACATAATGAGTAATGAATATGACCACATGGTTCCCCTTTACCTCAACCTGACATCATGAATATGACCACATGGTTCCCCTTTACCTCAACCTGACACATCATGAATAATGAATATGACCACATGGTTTCCCCTTTACCTCAGCCTGACATCATGAATAATGAATATGACCACATGGTTTCCCCTTTACCTACACCTGACACATCATGAATAATTAATATGACCACATGGTTTCTCATTTACCTCAGCCTGACATCATGAATATGAACACATGGTTTCCCCTTTACATCAACCTGACATCATGAATATGACCACATGGTTTCCTCTTTACCTCAACCTGACATCATGAATATGACCACATGGTTTACTCTTTACCTCAACCTGACATCATGAATATGAACACATGGTTTCCTCTTTACCTGAACCTGACATCATGAATATGAACACATGGTTTCCCCTTACCTCAACCTGACATCATGAATAGTGAATATGACCACATGGCTTCTCCTTTACCTCAGCCTGACACCTCATGAATAATGAATATGGCCACATGGTTTCCCCTTTACCTCAGCCTGACATCATGAATAATGAATATGACCACATGGTTTCTCCTTTACCTCAGCCCGACATCATGAATATGACCACATGGTTTCCCCTTTACCTCAGCCTGACATCATGAATAATGAATATGACCACATGGTTTCCCCTTTACCTCAGCCTGACATCATGAATAATGAACACATGGTTTCCCCTTTACCTCAGCCTGACATCATGAATAATAAATATGACCACATGGTTCCCCTTTACCTCAACCTGACATCATGAATAATGACTATGACCACATGGTTCCCTTTTACCTCAACCTGACATCATGAATAATGACTATGACCACATGGTTTCCCCTTTACCTCAGCCTGACATCATGAATAAGGAATATGACCACATGGTTTCCCCTTTACCTCAGCCTGACATCATGAATAATAAATATGACCACATGGTTCCCCTTTACCTCAACCTGACATCATGAATAATGACTATGACCACATGGTTTCCCCTTTACCTCAGCCTGACATCATGAATAATGACTATGACCACATGGTTCCCCTTTACCTCAACCTGACACATCATGAATAAGGAATATGACCACTTGGTTTCCCCTTTACCTCAGCCTGACATCATGAATAATGAACACAGGGTTTCCCCTTTACCTCAGCCTGACATCATGAATAATGAATATGACCACATGGTTTCCCCTTTACCTCAACCTGACACATCATGAATAATGAATATGACCACATGGTTTCCCCTTTACCTCAGCATGACATCATGAATAATGAATATGACCACATGGTTTCTCTTTACCTCAACCTGACACATCATGAATAAGGAATATGACCACATGCTTTCCCTTTTACCTCAACCTGACATCATGAATAATGAACACATGGTTTCCCCTTTACCTCAACCTGACACATCATGAATAATGAATATGACTACATGGTTTCCCCTTTATCTCAGCTTGACATCATGAATATGACCACATGGTTCCCCTTTACCTCAGCCTGACATCATGAATAATGATTATGACCACATGGTTCCCCTTTACCTCAACCTGACATCATGAATATGACCACATGGTTTCCCTTTTACCTCAGCCTGACATCATGAATAATGAATATGAACACATGGTTTCCCCTTTACCTAAACCTGACATCATGAATAATGAATATGACCACATGGTTTCCCCTTTACCTCAACCTGACACATCATGAATAAGGAATATGACCACATGGTTTCCCCTTTACCTAAACCTGACATCATGAATAACGAATATGACCACATGGTTTCCCCTTTACCTCAACCTGACACATCATGAATAATGAATATGAACACATGGTTTCTCCTTTAACTCAACCTGACATCATGAATATGAACACATGGTTTCCCCTTTACCTCAACCTGACATCATGAATTTGACCACATGGTTTCCTCTTTACCTCAACCTGACATCATGAATATGAACACATGGTTTCCCCTTACCTCAACCTGACATCATGAATAATGAATATGACCACATGGTTTCCCCTTTACCTCAACCTGACATCATGAATAATGAATATGAACACATGGTTTCTCCATTACCTCAGCCTGACACATCATGAATATGAACACATGGTTTCTCCTTTACCTCAACCTGACATCATGAAAATGACCACATGGTTTCCTCTTTACCTCAACCTGACATCATGAATAATGAATATGACCACATGGTTTCCCCTTTACCTCAACCTGACATTGAATAATGAATATGACCACATGGTTTCCCCTTTAACTTAACCTGACATCATGAATTATGAATATGACCACACGGTTCCCCTTTACCTCAACCTGACATCATGAATCATAAATATGACCACATGGTTTCCCCTTTACCTCAGCCTGACATCATAAATAATGACCACATGGTTTCCCCTTTACCTCAGCCTGACATCATGAATAAGGAATATGAACACATGGTTTCCCCTTTACCTCAACCTGACACATCATGAATAATGAATATGACCACATGGTTTCCCCTTTACCTCAGCCTGACATCATGAATAATGACCACATGGTTTCCCCTTTACCTCAACCTGACATCATGAATAATGAATATGACCACATGGTTTCCCCTTTACCTCAACCTGACATCATGAATAATGAATATGACCACAAGGTTTCCCCTTTACCTCAGCCTGACATCATGAATAATGAATATGACCACATGGTTTCCCCTTTACCTCAACCTGACATCATGAATATGACCACATGGTTTCCCCTTTACCTCAGCCTGACATCATGAATAAAGAATATGAACACATGGTTTCCCCTTTACCTCAACCTGACACATCATGAATAATGAATATGACCACATGGTTTCCCCTTTAACTCAGCCTGACATCATGAATAATGACCACATGGTTTCCCCTTTACCTCAACCTGACATCATGAATAATGAATATGACCACATGGTTTCCCCTTTACCTCAACCTGACATCATGAATAATGAATATGACCACATGGTTTCCCCTTTACATCAGCATGACATCATGAATAATGAATATGACCACATGGTTCCCCTTTACCTCAACCTGACATCATGAATATAACCACATGGTTTCCCCTTTACATCAGCATGACATCATGAATAATGAATATGACCACATGGTTCCCATTTACCTCAACCTGACACATCATGAATAAGGAATATGACCACATGGTTTCCCCTTTACCTCAACCTGACACATCATGAATAATGAATATGACCACATGGTTTCCCCTTTACCTCAACCTGACACATCATGAATAAGGAATATGACCACATGGTTTCCCCTTTACCTCAACCTGACATCATGAATAATGAATATGACCACATGGTTTCTCCGTTAACTCAACC